>NC_034611.1:15864749-15872987 GCF_900095145.1 Mus pahari | reverse complement strand
GTTGTGAGCCACCATGTGGTTGCTGGGATTTGAACTCTGGACCTTTGGAAGAGCAGTCGGGTGCTCTTACCCACTGAGCCATCTCACCAGCCCGAGATAATATATTTAAAGTTATGAAATAAAGTAACTTTCATTACCGCATCCACTATTTTACCCTTTAAAATAAAAAGAGAAATAAAGACTATGCATGTGTCACTACATGGTAAATACAATGCATTGGGGAACTGTGTGAGAAGTTCCAGGAAAAATATGCAGAGCGCCTTTTGCCTCAGGTGCATTTTGTTCCCTAGATTGTTCTTGGATGTGGTTTTGTGCCTCCTGTGACAAGCATTTAGACTCACTTCTTAAGATATGCTGACTCTTGCTGAATGTCAGTCATATCGTAGAGATAGAACCCAATCTGAATGGTGTACCTTGAATCCGGATATGACCTTCTGCTTTGCCTTTATGCTTTCCCAGATATGATCTATAGTATTTGCAGGGCAATTGTATTTAAATTGGTCTGTCATGAGACAGTTCTGGAAACGTGCTGCTCTGTTAATTTTAGTATGTACTTAGAGGCATTTATTTACATATATTTCACATCATGGCTTTCAGAAATGAGACAACCTTCCTTGGATTATTGCTCCCCTTGTTACATTTGTGTATAAAAGCACACTGCAGCCTCAGACTGTAGACCACCCAACATGTTCAGGTCCTCCGATCCCAGAGCCAGTAGACAAGATCTGCACAGGTTGATGAAAGTCAACAGGCATGGTTAATCAGAAACTAAAACAATCAATGAGCACCAGGCAATCATTGTAGAAAATACTTGAAGGAGTTCAACGCAGAGAAAAAGAAGTAGCCGCAGAGATGTGAGAGCTTGGGAAAGAGTGAATCTCACGGGAGAGGAAACTAGTGGGGCACAGGAAAGAATCCAACATCTTAAATCACAAAGATGAATAAAGAGGACTGTATGTCACACTCTATGTCAAATAGACATGTGTCAAAAATTCAAGGCATGTTCTTTTCAGCAATCCATTGAATTTTCTCCAAAATAGGTCATACTTAAAGTAATAGATCATTTCTTAGCAAATAAAAATCTAAAAATGACTTCTTGTATCTTAAATCATAGAGGGGAAAAAAATTAGAGCTCAGTAGCAAGTGAAACTACAGAAACCACAGATACATGGAGATTACACTGACACACTTAAACATTTTGTAGTGTGTGTGTGTGTGTGTGTGTGTGCGCGCGCGCGCGCGCACGCGCGCGCGCGCGCGGCTGCTGCTGTGAGCATGTGGAGGTCAGGGTACAAACTTGGAGGGAGTCAATGATCTTGTTCTCCATGTGGGATAGCCCAGAGATCAAGCTATCTCTTCCTCAAGGCTTCTTTCACCTGTTACTCTACCATGTCCTTCCGAGTTCCCGATAAACTTGCCAAATCACTGGTCACAGTCCCTGCAGCAGTATGTAATTGTATAGGGATGGAGCACTAACAGACCTTTGACGTGTAACAGTAGATGTATACTGCTGGCTTTGCCAGCTGAAAGCCAACCTCTTTTGGTGGTCCTCATAGACAGGTATGAAGCTAAGAGCTTTGCACAATCAATAGCTCTGTGTCACGTTGTAGGAGAACCCTTACTCTGCACAAATGAGGACAGCACATCTGATACAGAAGCAACAGTTAGAGTAATTATTTCATTAAGTTTGTAATAATCAGCTGCCATTATCTATGATTCATCTGTTTCCTGCACAGGCCAAATAGAAGAGATGAAATGAGATATTATGGGAACTGCACCCTTGTAATTTTGAAGTCCTTATTAGTGGCACAAAAATCTGTAATCCAATTACAGAATACAAAAGGAATGCAATATTGATTTTGATTCCCTATTTTCTTGGGTGGATACAACTCTAATGGATTCTGGTTTTGCCTCTCCAACCATAATAGGTCTCACTCCACAGGTCAGAGGACCAGTATGAGGATGTGGCCAACTTCTACTTTCTGAAACTGGGGAAATAAGGACAGCATGAGTTTGGCGGTCCACACTACCCATCCTGAATTGGACTTTGGCTAAAACATCAACAATTACCAGCCTATAATTTAATTAGAGGACAACAATGCTTTATCTTTATCAATTTAGAACCAGTATCTAGTAGGTCACAAGAAATCTATTTCCTTCCCCCCCCCCAGACATATATATATATATATATATATATATATATATATATATATATATATATATATATATATATATATATATGTGGGGAAGGGGGATGGAGGAAGAAGAATGTACAATGAAGGCAAATATCACCTATTTTCTCAACTATGTAGCTAAGATTCCAATATATGTGCAGATGCCTGACACGGAGATACATGGTCTTTTTCTGTGGAGGAATGGTACCATGGGGACAGGAAGGGACAACGAGAGCAGTGGAAGGCTAAGTGCAAGCGGTGTGCACTGATGTAGATGTATGAGAGTATGCTAATCTAATCTATTTGTTTTGGATGCTAAACAAAAACACTGAATATCAACGAACAAATAATTGAACCAACCAATGGATTAAATAGATATTTCTGAAAAGAAATGCAAATGCCACCTGTCTGGTCTCAGTGGGAGAGGATGTGCCTAGTCCAACAGTGACTTGAGGTGCCCGGTGGGTTAGTACCCAGGGGGAAGCTCCCATTCTCAGAGGTGAAGGGAAGGGGGTGGAGGGAGGAGCCATGTGAAGGGGCACTGAGAGGAGGGGGGATGCTGTGCCAAGATGTAAAGTGAATAGATAAATAAATTGATGGGGAAAAATGTTCAAATGGCCAATAAATGCAAGAGACAAAGTGCTCACCATCTTACTTAAATATCAGTCAATGGAGGTTATATCATATCCTTACCATATCCTCAAGAGAACAAGCAACACGTGCTGTTAGGACACATGGAAAAATAACTCTTGTACACTGTGGTTGGGAATGTAAAATTGTCCAGTCACCATGAGACTCAGCATGGGAGTTTCAAAGCAAAATCAAACCCATAGAACAACAACAAAACCCTAAAAATAGGAGTAGGATGTGGGCCAGCAGCTCTATTGCTCCTGGGCATATATCAGATAGAGTCCATGTGAACATGTAACAGACATCTCCTCTAGCTACCCATCAACAGACAGGTGGAGAGACGAAAGCACAGCTAGTGTGCCACAGAGAAAAGTGAAACGCTACCATTCGCAGGAAAATGGCTGGAATTGCAGATCATCACTTCAGACCAAAGATACCGTACCCCAAAGGACAAATGCTACATTCACTGTTAATTTTCTTGTGAACAGTGTTTTGCTTGCATGCACTAGGTTACAAAGAAGGTCCCACATGGCCTGGGGTTTGCTAGAAAGTTAAAGTGTTTCTCAGAAGCTAGTAAAGGTTGGCTGACCAGTCCTAAGCATGATGGGCAGTACCCCACCCCACCCATCTAAGAGCCCCCTCACTAACCACCTGGCTATTTCAGCTTTCAAGCTCTCCCCACCCCATACCATATATCCATACAACACCTAACAAGCTCTTGCAGGGATCACTGTCCTACACTAGCCAAGGACGAAGCTGTCACTGTCCAATACTAGGCAGGAGTTTGTTTTTTGTTTTGTTTTGTTTTCTGTTTGTTTGTTTGTTTTGCTTTTAATAAACTGCTTTTCTCTCTCATTGAGTGGCTTTGTTTAGTGGTTTCTTGCCATGTCTACTTATATGTACTATGTGTGTTTGTACAGTGCCTACAGAGGCTAAAAGAAGGCTTCAGATTCCTTGGGACTGGTGTAAGAGATGGTTGTGAGCAATCACATAGGTGTGTGGTGGTTTGAATATGCTTGGCTCAGGGAGTGGCACTATTTGGAGATGTGGCCTTGTTGGAGGAAGTGTCTCACTGTGGGAATGGGCTTTAAGACCCTCATCCTAGCTGCCTGGAATGCAGTCTTCTAGCTGCCTTTAGAACAAGAGGTGGAATTCTAGCTCCTCCAGCCCCCTGTCTTCCTGGACGCTGCCATGTTTCACTTTGATGATAATATGCTGAACCTCTGAACCTGTAAGCCAGCCCCAATTAAATGCTGTCCTTTTTTAGAGTTGCCTTGGTCGTGGTATCTCTTCATGGCAGTAAAACCCTAACTAAGACAAGGTGCTAGAACTCAGGTCCTATGTAACAGCAAATTCTTAGCTGCTTAGCCTTCTCTCCAAGCCCTGGGTTGTTTTGTTTTGTTTTAATTAGATATTTTCTTTATTTGCATTTCAAATTTTAACCCCTTTTCTCATTTCCTCTCCAAAATGCTCCCTATCCCATTCCCCCTCTCCCTGCTCTCTAATCCATCAGCTCCCACTTCCCTGTCCTGGCATTCTCCTACATTAGGGCATCGAGCCTTCACAAGTCCAAGGACTTTTCCTTTCATTGATGTCTCACAAGGCCATCCTCTGCTACATAGGCGTCTGAAGCCTTGAGTCCCTTCTTGTGCACTCTTGGGTTGGTAGTTTAGTCCCTGTGAGCTCTGGGGGTACTGGTTAGTTCATATTGTTGTTCCTCCTATGGGGCTGCAAACCCCTTTAGCTCCTTGGGTCCCTTCTCTAGCTCCTCCATTGAGGACCCAGTGCTCAGTCCAATGGATGGCTGTGAGCATCCACTTCTGTATTTGTCAGGCACTGGCAGAGCCTCTCAGGAGACAGCTATATCAGCAAGTCCTGAGTTTTAAAGAAAGATATAAAAGTAGAAATGGTAGCATTTGGAAAGATAAAAGGAGCAGCAAGCAGGAGTGGGGAGAATGCAAATAAGGGGGAATGCAAATAAGGACCTGGAATGCTAATGAGGGGAATGCAAATGAGGGAAGAATGCAAATGAACAGAGGTGAAAGCTCCTCAAGGACATTATACACATGTCAAAATGTCACAATAAAGTCCATTATATTTTATTATATTTTATTAGTATACACTAATAAAAAGGAGAAAATATAATCAAAATATTAAAGATAGGTGATAAGTACAATTTAGAAGTCAGGCAAAATAAACACTAGAAAAAAAAAATAGGAGAAAAAAACCCTTCCAAATAACCTCAGAGAAGGAAACCAACGAATATAAGAGAAGTTATTAGAATAGAAAAATAAAACCAAATAATAAAAGGGCAGGGCCAGCGAGAGGTCTAAACAGGTGAAGGTGCTTGCTGCCAAGCCTGATGACCTGAGTTCAATCCCTAGGACTCACAGGTTAGAAAGATAAAACCAACTTCCACGGTCTGTCATCTGACTTCCACACATGTGCCCTGGCATGTATGATCCCACATACATACTGACTGGAAAAAAAAAAATACCTAAAACTGAAAAAAGCATAGACGTGACAGATATAATCAGAAGCTTGTCTGTCGGAAAGCTCTCTGAAACAAATGAGTCTAATTGCTTTCTGGGAGATTCTCTCTGCTCTGTCTGTTACCCTGGCTGCAGTAGGCTGATCAGCTGTGGTGTCAAAAGTCCTGAAGAGGCACAAGAAGGCTCCTGCGGGTCCTCTCTGGAAACCCCTCCTTTCTTTTGAGAAGGGAGAAGGGGGTCTGGGGTCGCAGAACACAGCGATAATGCTTCGAGAGGCTCCACTGCTCACTTCCCCGATGGACGACCTCAGCTCTGCAGCAGGCTAGCCTTCCGGTCTGCAGCAGGCTTAGCTTTTCATGTGTTTCACAGTTTTTCTGCCTGTCGTGGGCACAGAACATCTGCCATCTGTGTTTCTCTGCTAAACACTTGAGATTTTGAGCCAGAGGGTAGAGGTCCTGCCTGCCGAGCATGGAAAGCTGAATTATGTTCAAGCTGAATTCTATTCCTAGGACCCACGTGACAGAGGAAAGCATAGACTCCTGCAAATTGCCCTTTGTCCTTCGTGTGGTACCTGCATCCCACCCCACCCCTCTCTCACACAGGCAAACACACGTGATTTCAAAATCTTGAGATTGTAAACGTGTCAGTTAAGATCTTTACAAAAGAAATTCACTCTGAGGTTAAAAATCCAAAGAGAACAAGTAAAAAGATTTTTTTCCCTATCAGAGTAACAAAATCTGACAGTTTCCATGCAAACTTCATAATTAAAATTCAAAATGAAAACTTCATCATCAAAATCTCTAAAGTAATGAATGCCCTGGATACTTCCTGACCTACAGATTCAGATAATGCTATTAGAAAAAGATATGATCAAGAAAACTATAACCAGAAAATATGAAAGTGTATAAAATGTTAACTAAAATGCACTCTTTTAAGCTGTGAGTGAGCACAGCTTAGCATTCACAAGACCTTGGGTTCAGTCCATATCAAAAATAAACCTCTATTTTCAAGCACGATACATCCTGGGAAGGCAGATATGCATGAGAGTTAAAAATATTAATGTAATTCAAACTGTAAATCTCTGGTGAGATTGTAGGCTAAGTAACTCAAATACTAGGTAAAATAGAAAAATGATGCTTTTAAGGCTTTCCCTGGGTAAATTTTTCTTGTCCAGCCTTAGGTCTTTTCTTGAGGGCCTAAGGACTTTATGGACATGGAGGACTCTGGTTCCAGGCACTGCCCCACAACCCAAATCTAAGAGCTCACCGCAGAGACTGGCCACTTTGTTGGCAGTTTCACATTGTGGTTGACTCTCTCATCAAGCATTTGTAGCTCATAGTCATTCAGGCATTTGCCGTATCGATTAGTAGAATTTAAACCAGACCAAAAATCACTGATGTAGAAGGAAGCACACAGAAATACACCTTGTTACCAGACTGCGCAGGTTGTGCGTGTATTTTCCTGACTAATGGTTGATGTGGGAGGCCTAGCCATTGTGAGTGATACAGGTGGTACCACCCCTGAGCAGGTGATCTGGGTTTATATAAGAAAACAAACTGCGCAAGCCATGGAGAACAGCTTGTAAGCAGTGGTCCTCCAGGGTCCCTGCTGTAGTTACTGCCCCAAGTTCCCGCTGTGACAGACTGTAAGGCATAAGATGAAATCTATCCTTTCCTCCCAAGTTGCTTTTGGTTGTAGTACACAGAAAAGCAAACCAGACTCATACATTTATTTAAAGCAAGTTGTAAAAGGTAGATGTTGTTTTTCGAATATTTAAATATGTTCAAATATTTGGCCATAATACTTGTGCATTAAGAAATCTCCATAGAAACCAAATGGAAAGATTCCTCAGATTAGGTGACGCCTGATTATCATAAACACAGTGTACTAGTAGGCAGGCAGCCCAGAAGAAAATCAAGGACTGAACTAGCAGTTCACTGGGGATGACCTATGGTCAACAAGTTCAAAAATGATTCTAAGCTTTACTGGCAATCAGTGACGGGCATGTGCACTGAAGTGAGACAGCCTCCAGCAGTCAAGAGATTCTGGAATTATGTGTTTGTGCCAGGCAAAGCTTTAGTTATTTGTTGTTGTTGTTGTTGTTGTTGTTGTTGTGTTTTGTTTTGTGTTTTTGTGTGTGGGGAGGAAGTTTTGACAAGAGTAAAATTTTCTGCAGACCATAGGATGTTCATTTGCTTCTGCTCTGGAGAACAGTTTAGTTGTTTTGAAAAAGCCCTAATGGAATGCCTACAAATTAGCATTCCGCTCCTTGGTTGTCTACCCTGTAAATGTTTTTCAAAGTGTGGGACTTGCTTGGCACATTAGTAATGGGGTGGAATTAATTTATTTGGTAGTGAAATCATATTTGTGTTTCTTATGAATGGGAGTGGGATAAGATGGTATAGCTAAGAATTTAAGTTTTAATAAGAAAAAGGCCAGACTATCAATAAGTAAAATCAACTATTATTTGAGTGAACTTTCTTTTTAATTACTCTGTGTGTGTGCGTGTCTGTGTTGTTTTCTCTGAGACAGGATCTCATTATATAGGCCAGGCTTGTCTTAAATCACAATGTCTTTTTTGCTGTCTAAGATGCTGAGGTAACAGCTGGTAGTAGCGTGACCAGTGCTCATTTCTCACTGTTTTTTTTTTTTTTTTTGGCTTTCTTTTTTTTATTATTTTATTTTCTTTATTTACATTTCAAATGCTAACCCGAAAGTTCCCTATACCCCCCCCCCGCCCCTGCTCCCCTACTCACCCACACTCCCACTGCTTGGCCCAGGCCTTCCCTTGTGCTGGATCATATAAAGTTTGCAAGACCAAGGGGCCTCTCTTCCCAGTGATGGTCGATTAGGCCATCTTCTGCTACATATGCAGCTAGAGACACAAGCTCAGGGGGTACTGGTTAGTTCATATTGTTGTTCCACCTACAGGGTTGCAGCCC
>NC_034611.1:15841682-15864325 GCF_900095145.1 Mus pahari | reverse complement strand
AGACCAAAGTGTGGACACTTTGTTCCTTCTTAGAATGGGAAACAAAATACCCATGGAAGGAGTTACAGAGACAATGTTTGGAGCTGAGGTGGAAGGAAGGACCATCCAGAGACTGCCCCACCCAGGGATCCATCCCATATACAACCACCAAACTCAGACACTATTGCATATGCCAGCAAGATTTTGCTGACAGGACCCTGATATAGTTGTCTCTTGTGAGGCTGTGCCAGTGCCTGGCAAATACAGAAGTGGATGCTCACAGTCATCTATTGCATGGAACACAGGGCCCCCTAATGAAGGAGCTAGAGAAATTATCCAAGGAGCTGAAGGGGTCTGCAACCCTATAGGTGGAACAACAATATGAACTAACCAGTACCCACCAGAGCTTGTGTTCTTAGTTACATATGTAGCCGAAGATGGCCTAATTACCCATCCTTGGGATGAGAGGCCCTTGGTCCTGCAAGTACAGGGGAATGCCAGGGCCAGGAAGCATGAGTCAGTGGGTTGGGGAGCAGGGCAGCAGGAGGGTATAGGGGACTTTCGGGATAGCATTTGTAATGTAAATGAAGAAAATATCTAATAAAAAAATACAAACTAAAAAAAATTCTTAGTAATCTAGAAGTAGAAACTTTTATAATATAAGTACACAATAAAATAATGCGTTAATATACTTACAAATACTCAAATGTACTCTATGAAATGCACAATTTTATTGGTGCTCACAGCACATCCATTACTATAAATCTATTCTAGTCATTTTCTATTGTGTATCAACAAGAGATTTAAGCTTAAGTCTGTCTAAAAATAAATGTTGTATAATTTCACTACTACTGTGTTGATTGTATGAAAAAAATTGTCATGAGTTACCTACCTCATTGGAAAAATAAATACAAGTATACAAGCATTACGTATACAAACAATACACATATAACACACAAGCATTCCCTAGAGGAGGAAGGAGGTTTCTGAGACTCAGGAACTGAACAACCCCCAAGTCATAGAACTTGGAAATGGCTAAAGATTCACAAACTCCTTACCCAATGTTTTGGAACCAGTAGTCAGTTGCTAGGGAGAGGAGATATCTGAGCAGCTCAACTGCGTGGAGGAGATTCTTCCTACCTGTCAAGCTCCTATAAGTCTTGCAGAGAGTTCTATGTAACAGCCTCTGTGATTCATCCATGCTGGGGTGGGCTTTCTGCTGGTGCAGCTGCTTTTGAGTCATCCTCTCTATCAATCAGCCCTTAAGTAGCTTCCTGTAAGAAACCCCAGTGAACGTATGGGCTCAACACATTGGACATAATCATTAGTGTGGTCTTGTTCATTGACTGTCTGGGGTGAGTATTTGCCCATCCCTCCCAATAAAACGTTAACAAAATAATTATTGATCATAAAAGAGATCTAATAAGTAAACTAAAATCTAAACAAATTACATTATGAGAAGAATCCTGCTCAATGACTACCAGCATGTGAGAGTGCTCAGGTTGGAGCCTCAAAGTTTTTGAAGGCGTTATATTAGCAAACAAATCACAAACCTGCTAATTGCTCTCAACTGAGCACTAAAGGCACCTACCTTCAAAGCTACAGTTGTCACTAAGGCCCACTTCAAGTGTAGATGCCAAGGAACATGGGTAAGCAATACCTGGAGACAGAGGCTCACAGACAAAATCATTAAGTTTAGATATCCAACTTAAGGGACTCTGCAATTGGTATATCCCCTCAGTAGCATTTGCTAATTGTGACAAACCAATTGCTATGGTCTAGCCTTTTCAAGTTCTATTGCAGTTATCTTAGTGCTACTGTGTTGGAACACAGTTCAAGAATAGAGTCATGTGAGGAGAATTAAATTAATTCAGAATTCTGAAGGCTTGTGAGTGAACTCTAAAAACAAAACAAGGAACCAAACAAGTCTTGTGACCTCAGTTTCTTCAGAACACAGAATTGTTCTTGAAATGTTTTCTCGTGCTCCTCCCTGTTATAGTGGATAGAAGTGAGTTTACTTCAGCTGTTGTTATTCATATATCTCAAAAGATAAACATGTTTTTGCCATGTGAGGCATGCCCTTGTGATTGTATATTTTACTCAAGTGACTCTTTTTTAATGCTCAGAGTATAAATTGTATGATGCTCTGAATAAAGTTGGCTGTGGCATTAGACTTTAGTCCTCCTCATTTTTTAGGTCCACTGCCAGCTAGAGTGGTAAACACTCTTCAACTCTGCATGTCGGACTGTAATAGAGTGAGTCAATGACTTGTTTTAAACTAATAGGCTAGTTGACCTGAAGAAGCCACACCTGAACACCTTGGGAATGACAATGTAATGACCCAGTGAGGTCAGATTTTGAGTAGAAAGCAGTAACTGGATGAGACTGGATTGTTTCCCTTGGTGGTGGTGGTGGGGTATGTGTCCTCTGTGGGGAAAGAAAATGTTGCAGTGGAAAGTCTTGGTGAAACCATCATAACCACATCATCAAAATAGAAATGGTCAGTGGTGGAGGGATTGAAATCATACCCTTTAAGTGGTGTATTATGAGATAAAATATTTTGACAGAAAGCAACTTACAAAAGATAGGTTTTATTCAGATTTCAATTCGAGGTTACAGTCTATCATTGCAGAGACATCAAAGGCAGGAATTTAAAGCAGCTACTTATATCCACCGTGATGGGCATATAGAGAACTAATGCATTCACACCTATTAAGGCTTAGATCTTCTCTATACCTATACAGTTCACTATCCTTTACCAGGGAATGATGCCCATAGTAGGCTGGGTCTTACTACATCAATTAAGAATCAAGTCAACCACCTATGAACATGGCCACAGGCCAGTCTGATCTAGACAATTCCACATAAAGATTCTCTTCCCAAGTGCTTTAGATTGTGTCAATTTGACAATTAGAATTAATCATTACAAGTATACACATGTATGTAGGAAACTGGATATATATATATATATATATATATATATATATATATATAATTTACATATACATATCAGAATTATAACAAACAGAAAATATGCATAAACTTTCATTATCTGTTTATTATATATTTGAGGCTATTATTCCAACCATAGATTATCACTCCATATATATAGCAACTATACCTACATATGTTTTGAATATAGGAAATAAAGGAAAGTTTATATTGATAATATGGCATATTGCTTTTCTATTGCTGTGATAAAATACAATGGCCAAGGCAGCTTACAGAGGAAAAGTTTATTTAGGCTCATGGTTCCAGATTATGGTTATGACTCATAATGGTGGAGTCAGCATGGCATCATGTGTCAGATGCGGCATGGCATCATGTGCCAGATACAGCATGGCATCATGTGTCAGATACAGCATGGCATCATGTGTCAGATATGGCAGGTAGAGCTAGAAACTGAGAGCTAACGGTTCATAGCTCAGACCACAAACAAAAGTCACCCACAAAGTCATAAGAGACATGTTTCCTCCAGCAAGGCCCTGTTTCCTAAACTTACCCAAACAGTTTTACCAACTGGGGACAAAGTATTCAAGTGTCTTAGTCAGGGTTTCTATTCCTGCACAAAACATTATGACCAAGAAGCAAGTTGAGAAGGAAAGGGTTTATTCAGCTTACACTTTCCACATTGCTATTCATCACCAAAGGGAGTCAGGTCTGGAACTCAAGCAGGCCAGGAAGCAGGAGCAGATGCAGAGTCCATGGAGGGATGTTCCTTACTGGCTTGCTTCTCCTGGCTTGCTCAGCTTGCTTTCTTAGAGAACCCAAGTCTACCAGTCCAGTGACTACCAGAACTACCCACAATGGACCCTCCCACCCTTGATCACTACTTGAGAAAATATCTTACAACTGGATATCATGGAGGCATGTCCTCAAGGAAGGCTCCTTTCTCTGTGATAACCCCAGTTTGTGTCAAGTTGACACACAAAACCAGCCAGTACTTCAAGCATCTGGGCCTATGGGGGAATGTTCTCATTTAACATTACAACGATCCCTCAGGATTACATGGACAGATGTTTGTAGATCCAGGAGATATAATGTTGAGATACATTGCCAATAAGAAAATGACTTGAAAATGTTACTCAAGGGAAATCAGAGAGGGGCCTGCCTGAATCATGGCTTGGTAGAATCTAAGAAATTCTATGGGTAGACATGACACATGGCATATTCAGGCATCGTTACTGAAACATTCGAGAAACTCAGAGTAGCATCTGCTGCCTTCTGCAAACCATTAGCAAATGTACAGATTCAATTTTGTTCACTAAATAGGCAGTTAGAGTACTTAAGCGCAAACTTTATTCCATGGGCATAAATGCAAAATGCACATTCATCTAATTGACAAACCTTCCAAGGGACACATACTGTATCTAAGTTTATGCTCTGCTTTGTATAAAAAGAGGACAATGTGATTTGTCTTGCTAAAGAGCTACTGAGCTTCTGCTCTTAGGAATCAGAGGGTACAGAGGGCACAGAGGTAGGTTGTCACTCTGTTTTGTAAAACGTTATTGATCTAAGTTTCTCCACTTTGAGTTTAACTGTTAGAGAAGAATGACTCTACATCCTGTTGACACAAGTAAATAACCACCATTTTCCAACACATAAAGAGGAACAGATTGATAATTGTTTGACACCAATAAATAATGGCACCTGAAAATAACAGAAATAGCAGTCAAGGGAGTTTAACAATCATACCAGCTAGAGTTCCCTCACCTGGGACTATAAACGAATGGCCACCCCGAGGTCAAAATATGATGGGCATGCTGACATCTCACCTGGTTACTCATCACAAGCCTTGTCCTAGAGAATTGCCACAGGGAGAACTTCTATCCTGGGGTCTAGTGCGTGTTCTCTGCTTGTGCCATTCAGCCAACTTAAAATTGACACTCAAAATGGCTGAGATCCAAATGTGCATCTCAACCCCCTACGCCTGGACAAGTTGGACCTATGGTTTGCAAGATTTCTTATCTGGTTCCTTACAGAACTTTCTTGTACTGGTATCAATTGTCTCCCTTCAACTTCAAGCCTCCCTCAGTTCTGCAGTTTCCATTAAAAACAATATTTATTCTTCTTTCACACAATACATCATGACCACAGCTTCCCCTTCTCTCATTTCTCTCAGTTCCTCTCCACCTCTGCTCTCCCTCCGATCCACTCTCCCCATGCTTCCCCCCAAAAAAGAGCGTGCTTCCTGGGACATCAACCAAACACTGCACAAAAACATCCAATAAGACCAGGCACAAACCCTCACATTGAGGCTAGGCAAGGCAACCTAGTAGGAGGAAAGGGGCCCTAAGAGCAGGCAAAGGAGGCAGAGACACCCTCACTGTCTCCATTCCAAGCCAACGACCATAGCTATGCAGAAGACCTAGCACAGACCCACATAGGCTCGGCAATTGCCACTTGAGTCTCTGTGAGCCCCCGTGAGCACTACTTAGTCAATTCAACGGCTGTGCTCTTCTTGTATCTTCAACCCCATTGGCTCCCACAGTTCCTTCTATCTCACTTCCATGTGGTTCCCTGAGCTCCAAGAGGAGGGATCTGATGGAGACCTCCGATCTGTTTTCTCTCGGGCCGAATGTTTGGCTGTGGGTCAGACAGTGATTGATGACTATAGCAGAACATTACCAGGAATCATTTTATTGATTTTTTTTTTTTTTTTTTGCCAGTCACATTTGTTTCTACCCAAGACTCTGGTTCCTCTTGTGGTGTAAGCCTCAAATTAGACCAGTCATTGGTTGGCTACTTGTTCTGTGCTACCATTGCCTATTGCTTTAGCAAATCTTTCAGGCAGGACAGATTGTAGGTTGAAGGTTTTGTGGCTGGGTTGGTGTCTCAGTCTCATTCAGGAAGTGCTACCTGGTCACAGAACATGGAGTGTTTAGGCTCCTCATCCTCCAATACCATAAGTCATGCCCAGACATTCCAGAGACTTTCCACTGAACTAGGTTTTCACGTCACTGCCCAAATGCTCTCCAATTCCAGCTGTATTTACCCGAACTCTTCCCCTCCATTTCACCCACAACATGATCCCTCCCACCCTAGTCCACTGCAGAATCTATTCTATTTCCCCTTACCAGGGAGATCCATGTGTTCTGACATAACCCTCATTGTTACTTAGCCTTTCTGAGTCTGTAATTGTAGCATGATTATTATTTACTTAAGAACTAATATCCACTTATTATTGATTACAAACCATGTTTGTCTTTCTGGATCTGGGTAACTTCACTCAGGATGTCTTTTCTAGTTCCATCCGTTTTGCTGCAAATTTCATGATGTCATTTTTGGCTGAATAATACTCCATTGTGTAAATGTACCACATTTTCTTTATCTATTCTTTAATCAAGGGACATCTAGGTTGTTTCCGGTTTCCAGGTATTATGAATAAAGCCACAATGAATATAGCTGAGCAAGTGTCCTTGTGGTAGGATGGTAGAGCTGGGTCTGAGGAAGTGCCATATTGATTTCCAA
Source organism: Mus pahari (assembly GCF_900095145.1). NCBI lineage: Eukaryota > Metazoa > Chordata > Mammalia > Rodentia > Muridae > Mus > Mus pahari. The sequence goes on along the minus strand of NC_034611.1, from coordinate 15,857,875 downwards.
ATTAACTCTACAAGTTTGCACTCCCATCAGCAATGGAGGAGTATTCCCCTTGCTCCACATCCTTTCCATCATGAGCTGCCAATTGTAGCCATTTTGACAGGTATAAGATGGAATCTCAAAGTAGTTTTGATTTGCATTTCGCTGATGGTTCAGGGTGTTGAACATTTCTTATGTGTTTCTCAGCCATTTGGGATTACTCTATTGAGAATTTTCTGCTTTGATCTGTACCTTATTTTTATTTTATTTTATTTTATTTTATTTATTTAGAGACTGCATTTCTCTGGGAAACCCTGGATGCCCTGGAACTCACACTGTAGACCAGGGTGGCCTAGAACTTAGAGATCTGCCTGCCTCTGCCTCCCGAGTGCTGGGGCTAACAGCATGCACCACTGCCACCCACCTCCCCTTCTTAAATTGGAATGTTCGATATGTTGTCTAGTTTCTTGAGGTTTTTGTATGTTCTAGACATTAGTTCTTTATCAGATGTGGATTTGGAGAGGATCTTTTCCCATTCTGTAGGCTGCAGTGTTGTCCTATTGACAATGTTCTTTGCCTTACGTAAACTTTTCAGTTTCAAGAAGTCTCATTGATTGTTGACCTTAGGGCTTGTGCTCTTGATGTTCTGTTCTGGAAGTTGTCATCAATGCACTCAAGGCTATCCCCCACTTTCTCTTCGATCAAGTTCAGTGTATTTGGTGAGGTCTTTGATCCAGTTGAACTTGAATTTTGTGCAAGGTGATACATGTGGATCTATTTGCATTCTTTAATAAGCAGGCATCTAGTTAGACCACCACCATTTGTTGAAGACACTTTCTTTTACTTTTTTTCTATTTTGTATATCTGGCTTCTTTATAAAAAAAAATCAGATGTCCATAGGTATTTGGATTTATGTCTATGTCTTCAATTAGATTTCACTGATCAATGTGTCTGTTTTTATGTCAATATTATGCAGATTTTATTACTATAGCTCCATAGTATAGCTTGAAATCAGTGATAGTCATAACTCTGAAAGTTCTAATATATTTCAAGATTGTTTTAGTCATCTTGGGTTTTTTGGTTTCCATATGAAGTTGAATATTGACCTTTCAAGAAGTTTGTGTCATACAGGTATTTCACTTGCTTGGTTAGATTTATGCCAAGATATTTTAGAATATTTGTGGATATTATGAAGGATGATTCGTTCCAGATTTCTTTCTCAGTTTGTCATTTGTATCTAAGAGGGCTATTGATTTTTTTTTTTGAGTTAATCTTGTATCTAGTCACTTTGATGAAGGTGTTTATTAGCTGTGGAAGTTCCTTGGTAGAATTTTGGGGTTTGCTTAGGCTTAGGTATACTGTCATCTCATCTACAAATAATAAAACTTTGATTTCTTTCTCTCTAATTTGAGTCTCTTAATTCTCCTACAATGGTCTTATCTCTCTGTCTAGAACTTCAAGTACTATATTGGTATGGAGAGTGTAGAAAGGCTTGTCTTATTTCTGATTTTAGTGGAATTGCTTTGAGTTTCTCTCCATTTAATTTGATGTTGGCTTTTGGCTTGCTGTTTATTGTTTTTATTATATTAGATATGTACCTTGTGTCCATAATCTCTCTAGGATTTTTTTAAATGAAGGGGTGTTGGAGTTTGTTCAAGGATGTTTCGGCTACTAATGACATGAACACGTGTTTTTTTTTTCCCCTTTCAGTTTGTTTATATGGTGGACTGCATTGACAGATTTTCATATGTTGAAACATGTTGCGTGTATGTAGAGCCCTAACTTTAAGACTTCCCCAAAACCTGTTCCCTAGATCATTAGGAATGTGGCTAGTAAAGAGCCTTTGTTCTCTTAGGGCAGCTGAAGGTCTTCTGTTCCTCCACCTGACAGCTAGCTAGGCAATTATCTCAGTTGCCCCAGCCAGGCACCCATCTTCCTATGTTTGAAACTAAAAGAAATATTCAAAGGCTCAAGGCCGAACACTGTGAAAAGACAAAGTCCAGACTTTACAGAGCCCACCCGGCCGCTAAGACTAACAAGGCCATACAGATAAGGGAGTGCCGGAGCCAGCCAGGGCTGTCAAGGTTAGCTCATAAACTCTGCCAAGGAGGCATCTCACCCCGGTTCACTCAGGGTCACACACTTACCAGAGGTGCCCCAGACTAGGCCCCCGGCCTCTGGAATTCTGCCACTCCGGCTGGCGCTGGCTGTACTATCTTGTTGCATTGTATGTTCAAATGAGCCAATCACTGGTGGCTGCACAAACTCTCCCTGCCCCCCCNACCCTAACCCTACAAAAACCCCTTACTTCTGAGGGACNGGGTCGACTCCTCTGTCTCCTGNGTGAGATACGAGTCGGCCCGAGGCCTCGTAAATAAAGTACCTCATGTGATTTACAGCAAGGTGTGTATAAGGTGTATTTCGAATTCCTGGGGACCCAAGAGAGTTCCGGACCAGAGGGAGTTCCTCCTTTTGGGGTCTTACATGTAATTAAAAAAAAACAAAAACAGCCCACTCTTTTCCCTGCACACTGCCATGGCCAGCGCTATGCTCTGAGATCAGCCACCAGCAACAGCCAGCTTAACTCAGCCCCAAAGGCTAGCTTTGCCAAGCCACCCCATGGCTAGCTCAGCCAATGTCTGCCCCTGCTGTGTCTTTTCCCCTGCCCACCTGACTTGCTTCAGATGGAAAACACCAGACAATTCTAACACTTTAAAACCAGCAAGATAACACAACTGCTGTGCACTACATCTATTGTCCTAAACTCATCAGCTATCCTATATCAGAATCCCACCAGTGTCAGAGGCCACCACTGGTTCTAGTTGCCCACAGGTCTTACATGGTGAACATACTCCTTTCCCCAAAGCCTAGCTAAAAAGCCCTCTCTATATCTCCTCCTCTTCCTACTGTGACCCGGAAATCCCACCTTTTTTACTTCACCCAATGATTGGTTTCTGCCGTCTTTATTGACACAATCAAGAACCAATTAGGGAAATGACACCACCACCTACAGAAACATCACTACATCTCTGGGATGAAGCCTACTTGATCACGATGGGTGATCTTTTAATGGGTTCTTGAATTTGTTTTTCAAGTATTTTATTGAATATTTTTGCATCTATGTTCATAAGGGAAGTTGGTCTGTAATTCTCTTACTTTGTTGAGTCTTTGTGTGGTTTGGGTATAAGGGTGACTGTGACCTCATAAAGTGAATTTGGCAGTGTTCGTTCTGTTTCTATTTTATGGAATAATTTAAGAAGTATTAGTAATAGCTCTTTGTTGAATGTGTGGCAGAATTCTGCACTAGACTCAATTGCTTTTGGGCTTGTTTTGGTTGAGAGACTTTTAATAACTTTTATTTCCTTAGGAGTTATAGATTTATTTAAAATTTTTATTTGATCTTTATTTAACTTTGGTAAGTAGTATCTATCAAAAAAATCATCAGTTTCTATTATATCTTCAAAATTTTGTGGGGTACAGGTTTTACAAGTATGACCTAATGATTCTTTGGATTTCCTTGGTATCTGTTGTTATGCCCCCCTTTTGTTTCTGATTTTGTTAATTTGAATATTCCCTCTTTGTCTTTTAGTTCGGATAAGGGTTTGTCAAGCTTGTTGATTTTCTCAAAGAACTAACTCTTTGTTTCATTGATTCTTTGTGTTGTTCTGTTCTTATTTTACTGATTCAGCCCTTAGTTTAATTATTTTTTGCCATCTGCTTCTCTTGGTTAAGTTTACTTCTTTTTGTTCTAGAGCTTTCAGGTGTGCTGTTGAGTTCCTTCCATTTTTTTTTTTTTAATTTAGGCTCTTATTGCTATGAACTTTCTTCTTAGCATTGCTTTTATTGTTGCCATAAGTTTGGTTATGCTGTGAATTCATTTTTATTGAATTCTAGAAGGTCTTTAATTTCCTTTTTTATTTCGGTCTTAACCCAGTAGTCATCAGTAGAAAGTTGTTTGTTTTCCATGTGTTTGTAGGCTTTCTGTAATTTCTGTTGTTTTTGAAATCCAGCTTTAATCTGTGATGCTCTGATGGGATGCAGGGGGCTATTTCAATTTTCCTTCATCTGTTAAGACTTGCTTGGTGACCAAGGATGTGATCAATTTTGAAGAATGTTCTGTGAGGTGCAGAGAAGATGGTATATTTTTTTGTGTTTGAGTGAAATGTTCTGTAGATATCTGTTAGGTCCCTCTTGCTTATGATATCTGTTAGCTCTATTATTTCTCTGTTTAGGTTTTGGCTAGACGACCTGTCTGTTGGTGAGAGTGGGATATTGAAGTCTTCCACCAAAAAAAAAAAAAAAAAGTCTTCCACTATCAATGTGTGAAGGTCAATTTGTGATTTAAACTTTAGTAATGTTTTCTTTACAAATGTGGGTACCCTTTCACTTGGGTCATAGATCGAAATATCATCTTGGTGGATTTTCCTTTAATAAGCATGAAGTGTGTTTCCATCGTCTCTTTTGATTAATTTTGGTTTAAAGCTTATTTTACTGGATATCATAATTGTTATACAATCTTGTTTCTTAGGTCCATCTTCTTGAAAAATCTTTTGCTAGTCTTTTACTCTGAGATAATGTTTATCTTTGATGGTTAGGTGTTTCTTGTACATAGAAGGATGGAGCCTGTTTTTTAATCCATTCTGATAGTTTGAGTCTTTTTATTGGGGAATTGAGTCCATTGATATTGAGAGATTCCAATGACAAATGATTGTTAATACCTGTTTTGTTTTGTTTATGTGGTGGTGGTATATGTGTATTTCCTTTCTTTTGGTTTTGTTATTGTGATATTTTTTATTTTATGTGTTTTCATTGCTTAGTTGACCTCCTTGGGTTGGAGTTTCCCTTTAATACATTTCGTAGGGCTGGATTTGTAGATTGTGTAGTCTGGGCTGGCATCTGTGGTCTTTTAGAGTCTGCAGGACATCTGCCCAGGCCCTTCTGGCTTTTAAAGTCTTCATTGAGAAATTGAGTATAATTCTAATAGATCTGCCTATACATGTGATTTGCTCTTTTTTTCTCAGTTTTTAATATTCTTTCTGTGTTATGTGTATTTAGAGTTTTGATTATTATGTGGTGAGACCACTTTCTCTTTTGGTTCAACCATTTGGTATTCTGTTTGCTTCTTGAGCTTTTATAAGTATCTCCTTTTTGAGTTAGAAAATTTTCTTCTATGATTTTGTTGAAAATATTTTCTGGAGCTTTGAGCTGAAATACCTGTTATTCATAGGTTTGTCTTTTATAGTGTCCCCAGTTTCCTAGATGTTTTGCTTCAGGAATTATTTAGATTTAACAATTTCTTTAACAGATGTATCTCTTATATTGTTTCCTGAGATTTTTCTTTTCTATCTCTTGTATTTTGTTGCTGAAACTTGCTTCTTTAGTTCCTGGTCACTTATGTAAATTTTTTTCATTTCCAGAAATTTCCAGAATTTAAAAATTATTTTCTTTCAACTCTTTTAATTTTCTATTTTTGGCTTTCTTGGCAGGATTTATTTATTTCCTCCAAGTTTTTGTTTGTCTTTTCCTTGATTTCTTTAAGGAATTTATTCATTTCTTCCTTAAAGACTTCTATTATCTTTATAAATTTCATTTTAAGGTCTTTATTCTTGTGCTCCTACTTCATTGGAATAGTCAAGGCTTGCTGTAGTAGATTAGTTTGCCTCTGGTGGAAACATGTTGCTTTGACTGTTGTTGATTGTGTTCTTATGCTGCCATCTAGGTTTGGGATGATTAACAATCTAGGTGCTGATTTCTGAGTTTGTCTTTGTTGGACGGGTGTTTTGTTCCTTGGGTTTCTGTTTCTTCTCTGGTCTTCTGACCAGTGTGACCTATGATTGAGGAGGAGATATCCACTTGAGTTGTGAGCATAGTCCCTGGGTGATCAAGAGGTCTCCACTTGAGTTGAAGGTTGAGACATGGTGACATGGGGGGTCAGAAGTACGGTATGGAGCACCAGGAGAGTGGGGGGAGGTCTGTTGGCTGACAGTGAACCTGGACTTCTGGTGGCTGGTTGTCCTCTGGCTAAGCAGGGGCTTTCTGCTGGAGTTGGGAGCTGGAAAACAGTTACAAGGAGGAGAGAGGGGGGATTGGAGATAGTGGAGGGGGCACCAAAAGAGTTGGGGAGGTGGACAGGTAGGCAGCCTACCTGGACTTATGTTCTGCAGCTTTTGTAACTCTTCTTTTGCACACAGTCCCAGCAAATGTAGAAATGTGTCTCTCTTAGGGGAACAACACCCTTCATGATAGTCACAAATAGTATAAAATACCTTGGTGTGACTCTAACTAAGGAAGTGAAAGATCTGTATGATAAGAACTCCAAGTCTCTGAAGAAGGAAATCAAAGAAGATCTGAGAAGATGGAAAGATCTCCCATGCTGATGGATTGGCATGATTAATATAGTTAAAAATGGCTATCTCAATGAAAGCAATCTAAAGAATCAATGCAATCCCCATCAAAATTCCAACCCAATTCTTCACAGAGTTAGAAAGGGCTATTTACAAATTCATCTGGAATAATAAAAAACCTAGGATAGCAAAAACCATTCTCAATAATAAAAGAACCTCTGGTGGAATCACCATGCCTGACCTTAAGCTGTACTACAGAGCAGTTGTGATAAAAACTGCATGGTACTGGTACAGGGACAGACAGGTAGATCAATGGAATAGAAGACCCAGAAATGAACCCACACACCTATGGTCACTTGATCTTTGACAAGGGAGCTAAAACCATCCAGTGGAAAAAAGACAGCATTTCCAACAAATGGTGCTGGCACAACTGGTGGTTATTATGTAGAAGAATGTGAATTGATCCATTCTTATCTCCTTGTACAAAGCTTAAGTCTATGTGGATCAAGGAACTCCACATAAAACCAGAGACACTGAAACTTACAGAAGAGAAAGTGGGGAAAAGCCTTGAAGATCTGGGCACAGGGGGAAAATTCTTGAACAGAACAGCAATGGCCAGATCAAGAATTGACAAATGGGACCTCATAAAATTGCAAAGCTTCTGTAAGGCAAAAGACACTGTCAATAAGAAAAAAGGCCATCAACAGATAGGGAAAGGATCTTTCCCAATCCTAAATCAGATAGGGGACTAATATCCAATATATACAAAGAGCTCAGGAAGCTGAACTCCAGAAATTCAAATAACCCTTTTAATAAATGGGGTACAGAGCTAAACAAAGAATTTTCAACTGAGGAATACTGAATGGCTGAGAAACACCTGAAAAAATATTTCAACATCCTTAATCATCAGGGGAATGCAAATCAAAACAACCCTGAGATTCCANCTCACACCAGTCAGAATGGCTAAGATGAAAAATTCAGGTGACAGCAAATGCTGGCGAGGATGTGGAGAAAGAGAAACACTCCTCCATTGTTGGTGGGATTGCAAGCTGGTACAACCACTCTGGAAATCAGTTTGGCAGTTCCTCAGAAAATTTGACATAGTACTACCAGAAGATCCAGCAATACCTCTCCTGGGCATATACCCAGAAGATGTTCCAACTTGTAATAAGGAAACATGCTCTACTATGTTCATAGCAGCCTTAACTATAACAGTCAGAAGCTGGAAAGAACCCAGATGTCCCTCAACAGAGGAATGGATACAGAAAATGTGGCACATTTATATAATTGAGTAGTATGCAGCTATTAAAAACAACAAATTTCTGAAATTCTTAGGAAAATGGATGTATCTGGAGGATATCATCCTGAGTGAGGTAACCCAATTCCAGAAGAACATACATGATATGCACTCACTGATAAGTAAATATTAGCCCAGAAACCTAGAATATCCAAGATATAATTTGTAAAACACCTGAAACTCAAGATGAAGGAAGACCAAAGTGTGGATACTTTGTTCCTTCTTAGAATGGGGAACAAAATACCCATGGAAGGAGATATAGAGACAATGTTCGGAGCTGAGATGGAATGAAGGACCATCGAGAGACTACCCCATCCCGATGATCCATCCCATGTACAACCACCAAACCCAGACACTGTTGTATATGCCAGCAAGGTTTTGCTGACAGGACCCTGATATAGTTATCTCTTGTGAGGCTATGCCAGTGCCTGGCAAATACAGAAGTGGATGCTCACAGTCATCTATTGTATGGAATACAGGGCCCCTAATGAAGGAGCTAGAGAAAATACCCAAGGAACTAAAGGGGTCTGCAACCCTATAGGAGGAACAACAATATGAATTAACCAGTACCCCCTCCCCCCCGAGCTGTGTCTCTAGTTGCATATGTAGCAGAGGATGGCCTAGTCAACCATCCATGGGAGGAGAGGCCCTTGGTCTTGGGAAGATCATATGCCCCAGTACAGGGGAATGCCAGGGCCAGGAAGCAGGAGTTGGTGGGTTGGGGAGCAGGGTGTGGGGAGCGTATAGGGGACTTTCGGGGTAGCATTTGAAATGTAAATGAAGAATAGATCTAATAATAAAAAAAGAAATGTGTCTCTTCAGATGTTAGAGTAAGCTATTGACCTCGTGTCTTATCACTCACAGACTCACATAAGGCAGGATACTCTTAAAAACAACCACATTACAATCCTCAAAATTATAAAACTTATACTAACTCTTAGGTTCCAGTAGCCTTTTGTCAATTGTGATCGAATACCCTAGCAGCCAACCAATAGTTGTGGTCAAGGACAGATACTTTGGAGTTAGAGATGGGCAGAGTAGGTTTTCGCCTCCCCAACTGGATGAGAAACACATAAACAGTGCATGGGTGTATCCTTCCGTTACCAGGGGACAAGCAGAGAACGTGTGAATTTTCTGTTCGTTCGGCTTACAATAATGCAGAAAATAAACCAGTCTCAATAGAGATTACCTCAAGTCTTTTCCCATTTCTGCCATGGTCCTATAAAACCCTAGAAAAAGAAAATTCAATGGCCTCTAACCTCTCATGGAAACCCCTCTTTAAAAAAAAAAAATAGTGATTCTTTGTGAATTTCATATCATGTACTCCAGTCCCACTCTTCTCCCCTTCCCTTTATATCTGCTCTCTACACTTATAAGCTCCCCCCAAAAGCAATCAAAAAAAAATTAAAAAATTAAAAATAAAATAAAGATAACAACCAAAAACTCACTGTAGACGCCATAGTATGCTGTGGTTGTGTCGTACAGTATAAACTTTTTCCTAAACAACATTATTTGCAAATGCAATGAGTCATTGGGCTGGTTTAAGGCCTCGGGCTTTTGTTATAGTATCAATACTGGGTCCTCATTGGGACTTCTCTTGGATAGAGTGTTGTTGTTACCTTCTGTCATGGAGATCCTGCAGCTCTGGATGTGCAGGCACTTCCCCTTCACATGTTCTTTGCAGTTCACAGATGGGATGGGTGAACTCAGTGTTCTGGATCTGAGCCTGGGTGGACTTGTTCAGCCCACCAGTTCTCTTGTTCTCGTCCCACTAGGGCCACTCTCCTGTGTTACCCAGGTGAGGGGCAGGGACAGCTCTGCTCTTCCCATGCCCTTGGGGTTGGCTCTTACACTCCCACACCAGCAGGGGCCATCAGATCTACTGTGCTTCCCAGGCGAAGTGTGGGACTCATTCTCTCAAGTGCTTCAGCTGTTGAGGTGTGGGGGTGTCTTCTCACCTGCTCTCATGCACTGGGGTAAGCTCACTTGCCTGCAGCATATTGGGGCAGCATCTCTCCTCCACCTCTGCCCACTCCACAGTAAGGCAGATGAGGTGTGGGGCCAGATCTCTAGAGTGCTACAGCCAGTGTCAAGGCAATCAATCTCTAGTACCACAGCTGGCAGGGGGTGGAGCCTACTCTCCCACTCCCATGTCACCAGAGCCATCTCTTTCATGCTGATCGGGTGATGATGGGTAGGTCTAGCTCTCCTGAATGTGGTGGTGGCAGCAGACAAGGGACAGGGACAGGGACAGGTAGGTGCAGTGCTTGGGCATCAATATGACCTCACGAGGCAGTCCAGACCAGGGGCATCCACATGGCCTTTGGTGGTAACATGTACCTCAAATATCTACACAGACCCTGGCTCTGATAGAATGAACCTGGAAATTACTCTTGGCAGCAGCATAGGCCTGGATGTCATAATGTCCTCAGGTCATAATGTCTACAGGGCACTCATATCAGCATGTCCACCAGTGGCAGCATGCCCCTCAGACACATGGTTTCAGGTGGCAGCCCAGATCTTGGACATCTGCATGGACTTCGCTGGTAACTTGGGCCATGAACATAAACACAGACTCCAGCTGCAGCAGGAGCATGGATTCAGACATGGCCCTCAGTGGCAGCCAGGGTCAGGATGTCACCATGGTCTCAGGGGCAGCACAGGCTACTCAGATCATTTTGGCCCCCAGCATCAGTACAGCCCCTGGACATCAACATGGTCTCAGGCAATAGCCCAGACAACTGACATGGGGATGGCCTTCTGTGAAAACGTGGGCCACAGATATCAGCACAGACCCCAGCTCCAATGGGGCCATGGACATTGGTGGCAATCCATTCCTGGATATCACCATGGTGTCAGGTGGTTGCACAGGCTCCTCATACCTGCCTGTTCCTCACTACTGTGGCACCTCCAGTTCCACCTCTCTCTGTAATGCTCTCTCATGACTTTGCTTTCTTTCCCACCTCTCTACTGTACACTCCCCTTTTCCCATCTCTCCATCTGAACAGCACACAAAACCCTACAATCTGTCACATCAGCAAGATGTGCTGGAGCAATGTTGGGACAGAACTTTGGAGAGTAACCAAACAATATATGATTTAATCTGAGGCTATGCCACAAGAGGGAGCCCATGCCTTGCACTGCCTTCATTGCCAGGAACTAGAGACTAGATGGCCCGGAGATTTGGGTAGAACCAAATGCAACTGAGGAAGAGTCAATGAAGCAATTCCTAATGATATTCTGTTATACTCACAGATCAGTGCCTTGTTGAATTGTCGCTGCTACATCCAGCAATAGATGAAAGAGAGCACAGGTACCTACAGATATTATGTGGGGACAGTCTAGATTGTAGATCTCTATAGGATCCCTCCCCTCAGAGATCATGGAACCCTGTGAAAGAGGAAGAGGAAAGAATTTAGAAATCAGAGGGGATAGAGGCTGCCAGAAGAACATGGCCTACTGAATCAACTAAGAAAGGATCATAGGGCTCCCAGAAACTGGAGTTGCAAGCACGGTTCTGCACTGTATTTTCTGTATATAGTTGTTAGCTTGTTGTTTTTATGGGACTCTTGACAGTGGAGCGGGTGTATCTCTGACTCTGCTGCCTGACCTTGGGACACTTTCTCTTGTTGAGTTGCCTTGCCCAGCCTCAGTATCAGGTGTATCTCTGACTCTGCTGCCTGACCTTGGGACACTTTCTCTTGTTGAGTTGCCTTGCCCAGCCTCAGTATCAGAGCTTTTTTTGCCTTTTCTTATTATGCCGTGTTTTGTCATGTTTGGTTGTTGCCTCTTGGAGGTGTGTTCTTTTCTGAAGGGTAATGGAAGGGGGGTTGACCTGGGAGAGAGGGGAAGTTGAGGGAAGCTGGAAGGAGTGGAGGGATGGGTAGCTGTGGTTAGGATTTATTTTATGAGAGAAGAATCTATTTTCTTTCTTTTTAAAATTACATCACCACTTCCCCCCCCCATATTTTAATTTATTGTTTTGGTATATGAGTGTTTGCCTGATATATGTCTGTGTACCGCCTGCATACCTGGTACCTAAAGAGATGGTAAGACTCTATTTGGACTCTGGGAACTGAACTCTGGCCTTTTGCAAGAACAGTAAGTGATTTTAACTACTGAGCCAACTCTCCAATCCTGAGAAAAATCTATTTTCAGTAAAAATATTATTTTTCATATACTTTGATCATATTCTTTCCCCTTCCCTCAACTTCTCCCAAATTCTTCCCACCTCCCCATGCTCCCAACTTCATGGTTTTCTTCTCTCCATTCCCAAACCCTATGAAAAAGCAACAAAAAACAAAAGTAAAAACAGAAAGACTAAAGAAAATAAAATAAAATAAAAACCAAAGCAAAACAGAACAAAACAAACCAAGCCAAGCCAAGCCAAACCAAACCGAAAAGCACACAAGAAACATGGAGTCTACTTTTTGTTGGCCAACTATTCCCGGGCATAGAATGTAGCTGACAGTATAGTTGATATACCCAGCTTGACAATCCATTGGAGAAAAGGATTTCCTGTTACCCAGCAGCTATCAATTGCAAAAAGCTTAAGAGTGAGACTTTGGATCTACCTCCCCTTCTCAATGCTGGTGTTTGAACTTGTGTAGGTCTTGTGCATGCTCTCTCAGTCTCTGTGAGTGCATATGTGGTCAGTCCTTTGTGTCTAGAAGGCACTGTTTCCTCGGAGCTATTCACATTTGGCTCTTGCGAGCTTTCCTCCTCCTCTTTTGCGCAGATCCTGAGAGGTCTGATCAAAACATCCCATTTAGGGCTGAAGGCTCCAAAGTTTCTGACACTTTACAAATTGTCCAGTTATAAGTTTTTCACCTACTGCAGGAATAAGCTTCTTCGAGGAGGGTAGAGTGAGACACTGATCTATGAGTGTAGCATAATGTCATTAGGTGGTCTTCTTATTGCTTTGTTCCTTTAGAGGAATAATGGTTTTATGGTTCCTCCTAGGCCCATGACGTATTTATCTCATATACTTGGCCACTTTAGCAGTATCGACTATGGGTTCCACATCATAGAATGGGCCTTAAATCCAATAATAATATTTAAGAAGTGGTTAGTTCCTCTCATAATGCTTGTGCCACTACTGTACAAGTATATATTGCAGGCAAGTCTCTGATTAGGTCACAGGATTTGAAGCTCAGTGAAATTGATGACTACTTTTCTCCTCTGGTAGCCTGCAAAGCACCTTCCAGCAACATAAACACTAGTCCGTAGGGACACAGTCTCTAGTTAGATACCAGTTCAATTTCTCCATGCCTCATGATATAAGACAGTTATGTCTTCATCAAAGGGGCCTTACCACCAGGTTTTAGAGAGTAATCAATAAGCTTGGTGCTAGCTTGCAATATTTGGGAGGAGAGTCTGTGGGACTCCTTTGGCCAGCTATTCCACATGCTCTATAATAACCCATTTTTGTCAACTGGAAGTTTTACCTGGTGACACAAGATGTCAAATTAGGGCATGGTCTGTCATGATTATATGGTTACTCCATTTAGATTCCTTTCATATACGTAAGCAATTAGGAAACTTTTACAGTAGTGAGCTTCCACATGGCTCTTTAAAAAGGCGTTTAGCATTAATTGTCCCTCCTCAATGTTCCTCCTTTATCCTGTTTTCTGTCCTGTTCCCCATTGAACCTGCCTAGTCTAGTTTCCTCTTTATGTCTTCATAACACTATACTCTACTTCTCCTTTCTTGGAAGATTCCCCGCCTCCCCACTGGTTTATTACTAGTTACCTAACTTGTGAAACACATACCTAGAGTTTCAAAGTTAATATCCACATATAAAGAAAGCATAGATTTGGGGTCTGGATTACCTTGCTCAGAATGATTGTTAATAGCTTTATTCATTTACGTGCAGATTTCTTTTCATTTTTCTTACCAGTTGAATAATAATCATGTGTAAATGTACTACATTTTAATTATTCATTTATCAGTTCATGGACATATAGGTTATTTCCAGGTTTTGGCTGTTATGATTAGAACAACAAAGAACATGGACGAAAAAGGATCTTTGGAGTCAGCTGTAGAGTTCTTTGGCCATATCCCAGGAGTGATATAGCTGGGTCTTGTAGTAGATAAATTTTTAGCATTTTGAAGAACCTTCACACTGATTTTCATAGAGACTACCTTCTCTTACACTTCCACGAGCAATGGATATGTGTTCCCCTTTCCTCACCAGCACGATGTGCTGTCCTTTGTTAATTTTTGCCATTCTGACTAGGGTACGGTGAAATTTCAAAGTATGTTTCCCTGATGGCTAAGGATGTTGAACATTTTCTTTATGTCTCAGATTTGAGAATTCTCTGTTTGGTTCTATAATCTGTTTTTGAATTGGGTTATTTTCTTGGTGTTCAGGGTTTTTTTTTTGTTTTTTGTTTTTTGTTTTTTTTTTTCTTAAATATAGTCTAGACCTATCAGATGTGTAATTGGTAAAGACCTTTCTTCATTCTGTAAGCTGTCACTTTGATTGAACAATGGTCTTCTTTGCCATACAGAAGCTTCTCTTCCACATGAGGTCTCATTTATTAATTGTTAGTCTTAATTTCTGTCCTGTTCAGAAAGTCCTTTTTATTTTTTTATGTTTTTGCCAACATGTTCAAGTCTATTCTCTACTTTCTCTTTTATTATGTTTAGGGTATCTGGTGTTTTGTTAATATCCAAGATCCATTTGGAGTTGAGTTTCATTCAGGGTCACAGAAATGGATCCAGTTTTATTCCTCTACATACAGGCACCCAGTTTGACCAGGACCATTTGTTGAAGATATTGGCTTTTCCCCAGTGTGTCTTTGTCATAAATCACTTATTCGTTGGTGTATAGAATTGTGTTTCAGTCTTCAATTTGATGCCTTTGGTAAACATGTATGATTTTATGCCAATACCATGCTGTTTGTGTTATTATAGCTCTGTAATACAGCTTGAAATCAAGAACGTGATATTTCTAGCAGATCTTTTATTATTCAGGATTTTTGAGTTTCTATATGAAGTTAAAGATTGCTTTTTCAGCTTCTGTCAAAAATTGTGTTGAAATTTTTATAGAGATTGATTGGAATCTGTATATTGCTTTTTGGTATGACAACCACTTTTACAATATTATTGCAAACCCAACGAATCCACGAGCACGCGAGATTTTCAGAGTCCTCATTGCAAAATCAGGTTGTATTGTACTTGGCCTGATTTCAAGTGTGATTTGGTCTCCCCCCCCCCCGTAGCTTTTAGTATACTTCTTTTATTTATTTAAAATTTTAATTATTATGTGCCATAGGGGGGTTTCTTTCCTGGTGCTGTTTGGTTGGTATTTTGTGTGCTTTTTGTACCTTGATAGACAACTTCGATTTGGGAAATTTTCTCCTATGATTTTGTTAAAAAATATTTCCTGTGCCTTTGAACTAGATTTCCCTTCCTTCCTCTATTCTGTTGGTTGTTTCTCATAGTGTCTCCGATTTCCTGGATGTTTTGTGTCTTTCTTGTTGATGCTTATCTCTGAGGTCTCTGCTTGACATCTAAGCTTTTCATTTTCTGTTTTATTTCAGTTTTGTTTGTTAAGTTCTACTTTCATGACTTGAGTTGATTTCAATATTTTATTCCACTGTTTGCGTTTTCGCAGACTTCATAAAGGCATCTATTCATACCCTTTTTAAGGTATTTTAACATATTAGTAATTGATATTTTAAAGTTGTGTTTTGTGTTTCATCTAAATGTCTTTTCTCAGGGTCTAACATAACAGAGTATTTGGTATCTTGAGGAGGAATATAGTATAGGTTATTTGTGATTGTGTGTGTGTGTGTGTGTGTGTGTGTGTGTGCTGGCATGTAAGTTTCTGGAGCTATGATGTTTGAAGTATTTCTTTTTTTTAATTGGATATTTTATTTACATTTCAAATGTTATCCCCTTTCTTGGTTTTCCCTCCAAAAACACCCTCCCCTATCCCCTTCTCCCTCTCCCTGCTCCCCAACCCACCCACCCACTCCTGTTTCCTAGCCCTGGCATTCCCTTATACTGGGGCATAGAACCTTCACAGGACCAAGGGCCTATCCTCCCATTGATGTCTTACTAGGCCACCCTCTGCTGCATATGCAGCTGGAGCCATGAGTCCCACCATGTGTGCTCTTTGGTTGGTGGTTTAGTCCCTGGGAGTTCTAGGGGTACTGGCTAGTTCATATTGTTGTTCCTCCAATGGGGCTGCAAACCACTTCAGCTCCTTGGGTACTTTCTCTAGCTCTTTCATTGGGGTCCTATGCTCAGTCCTATGTAATGGTTGGTTGTAAGCACCCACCTCTGTATTTGTGAAGAACTGGCAGAGCATCTTAGGAGAGAGCTATATCAGGCTCCTGTCAGCAAGTATTTGTTGGCATCCATAACAGTGTCTGGATTTGGTGATTGTAAATGCGATGGATCCCAGGTGAGTCAGTCTCTAGATGGTCATTTCTTCAGTCTCTATTCCACACTTTGTCTCTGAAACTCCTTCCATGGGTGTTTTGTTTCCCCCTTCTAAGATGGATAGACATATTCACACGATGGTCTTCCTTCTTGAGTTTCATGTGGTTTGTGATTTGTATCTT
>NC_034611.1:15815575-15841443 GCF_900095145.1 Mus pahari | reverse complement strand
AGTGGTATTGCTGGGTCCTCAGGTAGTACTATGTCCAATTTTCTGAGGAACTGCCAAACTGATTCCTAGAGTGGTTGTAAGAGCTTGTAATCCCACCAGCAATAGTGTAGTATCTAGTATTATCTTTTTGGGGGTGGCTATTCTATTCTTTGGTTGCTGTTTTTCATTCTGGGGTCTAGCAAATTGTGGCAGCTTTGGGGACCCCAGGTCTTATCCAAGTATGGTATATTTGGGTTACCTTATGAAGAGTTGTTCTGGAGGACAGTGGGGGAGTCCAAAGGAAGTTGTGATGGGTTAGAAGCAATGGCTGAAAGGAGAAGTAGGGAAGAATTAGCGGTCTATGTCTGTACCAAGAGGCCAATTTCCTAGGGGATGGAGATGAGCTAAGAAGAGGGGCTCAGGCAGGTGGGCTGCAGTAGAACTAAGGGTAAATCTGGAGAGACTGGAATGGAGGACAGGAAGGAGAACAAACATCCCTGACTTAATCCCAGCCTACTGTGATTCTAGGCTCTTTGGAAGAGAGCGATTCTATAGGTTGGTGGAGTCACAAAAGAATAGAGATGGTCTAGAAGAAAAGAATTAGATGGGCTGCCAGGAATAACTAGGAAGATTCACACCAAATGCCCACATCCCCAGGAGATCAGCAGCTATTTTTAATCTTCACAGAGTACATTCTTAGAGTCAGCTTAATGAAATTATATATGTGAATGGAAAGAGATTAACTTTTTATAGAAGATATTGAACTTTACCTTCTATGGATTAAGATCTTCTTAAGATCAGAAGGAGTAGAAAACATGAATTATGTATATGGCTAAGTCAGTGACATTAGGATAGAGCAGGAGGGATCTCTTTCAGATGGAGAGTGAGAAACCTCTTGGGAAGAACTCCTAAGGGAAAGATTCACTCAGTGAACAAGTAAAATGTTATCTGTGTTTACTGAGGACATGTTCTAAATAGCCACTACATTATCTCATATCACCAGGGGAAGAAGGTGAAGACAACAAAACAAGATAGCTTGAGAGACAATATATATTCGTTTTTTCTCATTGGTGTTACATATTGCCCGACAGAAGCAACTTAAGGCAGAAGGGTCTATCTGGCTTCAGGGTTTCGAAATGTTTCAGTGCATGGTATGAGGGAAGGTGTGATAGTAGGAGTAGCTCAGCCTTTGTCAGTGGTGCTGTGAGGTAGTTGCTTTTACGCCTTGGCGTAAGAGGAAGCAAAGCATTTGAGGCACAGCCAGAAGCAAATGTCATCTTTAAGGCTTTGCCTCCAGTGACTGATGCTATAGAGGCCATATCATCCATTGCTTTCATCAAATCCCAAGACAGCACCATCAGTATGAGACTAAGTTTCAAATGTATGAGCATGTGGAGTATGCTTCTCATTCAATCTATAACAGAATAGGGGAGTCTAAATTTACATGGCTCTGATCACAGTATGTTACAATTTCTATGTATTATATAGTTGCCACAATGTTCCTTAATATATTAGTTAAATTTTTATCACAAGTATACACATATGTGAAAAATACAGCATGGGTATGATATTATTGGCAGTTTCAGACATTCGGTAAGGGTCTTGGAATTTATTGTCTACCAATAAAAGGCGAATACTATAATTTAGACAAGGTGTCCACTAGAGGGCAATATACTCATTAACCTCTTTAAATGTGATGTCTAAGTTTCTTGTACAAATATATTTATACAAGAGGAAGAAAATAAAAGAATAAATGAACCCTAAAACAATGAAACTTCTTGTTTTATATTCATATCATTATATAGCTTGTAAATATTCAATACTTGCCAGAAATGTATCAAGTAAGTGAAAGGTATTCAATTATTGCCAGAGCTATATATACTAGGGCAAAGGCAAGACAATGTAAACCACAAATTGTTACTAGCGACAAAGAATATTTTATAATTCTCAAAGGAGTAAGCAACTAAAAAAGTTAAAGCAACAATGAACATATATGCATTTCACAACAAAGTTTCAAAAATGACAGAAGTAAACTGACAAACTTTAAGAGAGAAGTATGGAAGAGAGCAGAGGAAACCCTGGGTGAACATGTAAGGAGCAGATGGAGTCCTCAGTGAATGGGTATGATTGTTAAGGACACTTCCATGGGACAGGCAAATCCTTCCCAGGATGAGGCTCGGAGTATAACAAAGCCTTCCTCTGTTCTAGGTATGAACATTAACCGAATGTACCAAAGCCATCAGCCACCGCTTCCTCCTCTGGGCTGACTGAAGTCTGAGACTTCCCCTACAGAGGCCTCCTACTAAGATTAGCCAAACCTGTCTGCTCGATCAGTTCAGCAGTACAAAATAAGCTCCTTCCCTCATTCAATACTGTATCTCCTTGATTCAGATGTATATAATAAATGCACCGAGTTTCCAGATTGTGCACTTAGTGCCACCCATCAAAGTGTACAGCGTCCACTTGATCCCAGAGTTCCTCTACATGTATCTGTTCTTTATTTATTCCTCACTTCAGTTAGCTCAATCCTTGTAGCCATGCAGAATGCATCAGAAATACACAATTCAGCAACTAAACTTAAGGAATTTGAAACCTCACGCTCATGATGGGTGAATAGCTAGAAAGAAGGTCGGTAAGAAGCCAGAAGCTTTAAGTAGCACTGTACGTAAAGTATACAAAGCAGACATATTTCCAATGCAAACTCTACACAACAGCAGAACACAAATTCTTCTCAATGAAATGTATGATATTCTGTGGGATAATTATATAACAGGCCATAATATCAGTCTTAATACTTAAAAATATTGAAATCATATAAAATATATCTACTAATTACTATGAAATAAAATTAGAATTGAATAGTTCAAAAATATTTGAAAAAATCACAAATATGTGGAACTTAAACAATATACTCCTAAATAACCAAGGAATCAAAGAAGAAACCACAAATTAGATAAAAATATGATGAATATAATAAAGTACAAGCTGGGCATGATGGCACATGTCATTAATCCCAACAGGACAGAGGCAGAAACAAGCAAATCTCTGAGTTTGAGGACAGCCTGATTTGCACAGTGAGTTTCAGGACAGCTGGGGCTATATAGTGAGATCTTGTCTTGAAAAATAAACAACAGCAACAACAACAAAACAAAAAATTCTTAAAACATAAAGTACAATAAACAAACAAAATGTTATAGTAACTGGAAGCAATGCTCAGAGGGAAACTTTGACTAAGATGCCTGTACTAAGAACAAGAAAGAAGGTGAGCAAGCCTGCCTGGCCACCTGCGTTCAGCCCATAAAGCCACAGGAAAGGGGAAGGAGAGATACTGCTGGGAATAAAATAAAATGGGGCTGGGGGAGGCCTGGGGAAAAGTTGGGAGGAAAAAGATGCCCACGCCCCTTCAGAGTTTCTCTATTCTCTGGTCAGTCAGGGGTGGGAAGGCTGCTTCCTACCCTATCCACTCATCCCCGGGTGGGCATTCCTCTATCCCCGGGGGGGGGGGGGAAGAGTGTAACCATGCTACAATCCACAGACCCAAAGAAACTAACGAGGAGGACCCAAGGGGGCAGAGGACATTCGAATCTCACTGAGAAAGGGAATTTGATTAGACATCAGGGGTGGAGGGAGAAAAGGGACTGGGTGGAGGAGGTGGTGAGGATGGGAACAGTAGGGATTGGGATCGTGTGGGAGAAGGAAAGATAGAGAGGACTGGAAGAGGCAGTGGGAATGGGGGTCATCTCTTAGATGGTACCTCTAGAAACTTGGGACAATGGAAACTCCCAGGAATCTACACAGGAGACCCAGGTTAAGACTCCTACTAATGGGGGAATTAGAACTGGAAATGGCCACCTTCTGTAACCAGGCAAGACTTCGAATGGAGGGACTGGGACAGCAGCCCAGCCGTAAAACCTTTGACCCACAATTAGTCCGGCCTATGAGATACGCGGGGGTAAAGCTGGAGCAGAAATGGAAGGAATTGGCCAACCAGTGACTGGCAAAGCTGGAGATGCATGCCGTGAGAAAAAAATGATAAAAACTACCAACAGTCTAGCAAAATCAGAGTGAGATCAAATTATTAAAATAAATAATAAAAATACTGTTTACAAAATACAGGGTTGTAAATGAATGCTTTATTATTTTATTTTTAATATTTAATACATTTTAGAAACACATAGCATATCAAAACTGTCTCAAAATGCCAGTTGTACCTGGCTATAATCCTGGCATTGGAGAGGCTGAGGCATTAATATTGTTGTGAGACAGCAATAAGACATGGCTGAAACAACAACAACAACAACAACGACACCAAAAAGATCCAAAACAAAACCACAATAAACAAATAAAACAATCATGAGGTCGTCCCAATTAAAGCCTATAGCACTGAGGTTCCTTATGTCTCTAGAATAACATTTTTGTAGGGCTTCTGGGACGGATTCGGCCAAGGCCACTCTTCTGAGTGAAGTTCACATGCACAGTCTCATAAGCCACTGCATTCATGTTGTGACTTAGTAGCTCAATTGCACCCCCCTAAAACATCCAGCAGCGGAGGTCAAAGCACATAGCCAACCCATTTACATTAAGTAATATAATAGTAATATAATAGTAACTATTCATGAGAAAAACTCTAGCAAGTGTCAACAATATGATCAATTAGAACGATGGCTCTACTTTATTTGTACCTGCAAACTTAAACGGACAAAAACCCTATGAATTTCATCAATAAGGCAACAGGTTTAGATTTCACAGTTCACTTCAACTACATGAAATAACTCATTCAGATGTAAAATTCTATGGATGTGTATTAGAGTCTTTTCTGTTTCTGTGATAAAATGTCTAAGGTATTGTACAAAAATTTAACCCCAACCTAGGGTTTCTACTCTACCTTTGACCATTTATTTCTAGATAAAACACATACATACGATGTTTATATTTATAATAAGTCTTAATCAGCACAAGAGCTTGGCAAATATCTATGCTCTATGCTATTATGTCTATTTCCCAGCCAATAAGCCCTTCATATGATTTGCCCTGTTTCATGTGGGTTGCTGCTCTTAACTCCGACTACCCACTCCACACAACCATTGTTTTATGACTCCCCTGACCTGTGGTGACTTTCTGTTCTCTCTACCTTCTCCTCCTCTTCAGGGTTCTCCTCTGACCCCAAGTCCAGTAACCCTAAACCCTTTCTATGCCTCTTCTGCCCAGCTATTGACTGTTGGCATCTTTATTCATCATTCTGAAGTTACCTGGGGGCAAGGTTACATGAGATCACATGGGTCTATGTGCGGACTCTTTCTTCTCTGGTTCAACCAGGATTTGTTGGCCTACCATTTGGATTATAGTACACAGCAATAACCAAACCTCAGCATGAAGGTTTTAAACTTTTAAAAGCGTTTAATTTGGCTTATGGTTCCCGAGGGATATCAGATCACCCTGAAAGTGTCAGGGCAACAAAGTGTCAAATGTTGCAGTTCAAGGAGGGAGCTCAGAGCTCACATCTTCAACCTGTATTAAAGACAGTGTAGGAACTAGAAATGGTGTGAGGATGTAAAGTATTAAGTCCACCCCCAGTGACATATTTTCTCCAGCAGGGGAGCATTTCCTAAATCTCCCCCAAAAGATACCACCAACCAAGAAGGATTGATTTCTCTGACTTAAAGCCTACATGAGAGCTTTTTGTTACATGAGCCAATTCATAATGAAGGAAAACTCTATAGGTAAGTCTTCAGATGCCTCAACTCCCTGGTTGTAGTAATGAATGCTCATTATATAACATTCATTTTTGTGGATGGGCCTGGTGCTCTTTGTATGTTGATGCTAATTTCTTTCTCCTCCGGAAGGGTTGTGGACAAGGAGTGAGTCATACTCAGTTGACTTCTTGTGAACCTATCCCGTAATGAATACAGGAGCCAATCATTGGGCGAGTAGGCGGGACTTCCAGGTTGGCCAGAGGAAGAGAGGAAGCAGGAAAGTTAGGTCTTTTGGGGACAGTGATAGCATGAGGACATGATGTGTCTCCTGGTTACGAGTGTCTCCTGGTTTCGATGGCAAATCTGTCAGGATTCACCACCAGAGGATTTAGATTTAATAAGGTTTACAAGTTAGGATTTTAGTTGTTGTGCCCAGCAATTGAGTTACCATTATTTCTGAACTAAGCCTGTGTGGTGTTTTTCCTTTATGTGGGATTTGACTGGGTTCAAGAGAAAAAGGTATGGCGGCAAAGCATGAATTTGCCTGAGGCACACCACAAAGGCCATGGGGATTGAAGCATGGTGTTGGGGTGGTAGATCTGCCAGTGGGAACTTAGCTAGCTGGGTGGTGAGATTCTGGAGCACTGAGTCAGAGTCTTGATGGGATTAAAAACAGGTCAGCCATTGGCCTGCCAGTGTATGGCCAGACAGGCCATTGGGACAGAGGCTCAAGCACGGGAACATGCCGGTTTGTTTTCAATATTTTCAACAATTCATGAGTAAATTTTTATTTATTTATCAATTTCTTTTAATTTTAATTACGAGATTTGCTTATGTCATTGTGTGAGTATGTACATGTTCATGCTGATTTCCAAGAAAATTAAATCGTTGTATTTTCTTATAGCAGGAATTACAGGAAGCTGTCAAAACCTGGCCTTTTTCCTGGGAATGAACTTTTATTAATTGCTTGGGCATGTCTATCTTGATATAAATATTTTAAAGTCTTTTATATCATCTTGATGTCAATAAATAGGAAAACACTTATACCAGATTAAAAACCCTATCCATGTAAAAAAACTGTATCCGTGAGCTTGTTTATTAAAAAAAAAAAAAAAATCCTGTTTCATCTCTTCTTCATCATAGCCTTGAAAGAAGTAAATTATTTACCATGTTCACACATGTGTTTTGGTAGAAATCACCAACTGTAGTTGTTTGTATTTTGAAACCCTTAGAATAGATATTAATGTTTGCTGTATGTGTGGCAAATCAAAAAACAAAAACAAAAAAACAAAACAAACAAACAAAACAAAACAAAACAAAAAAACAAATAAAACAAAAACCCAGAACCATAAAAACCAAGTCAGGTAAAATGAAATAAACAAACAAACACTATTCAAGCAGAATTTTAGAAGTCTGAATATACTTGTCCTAGAAGGAGGATTTAAGTAGGAAAGTTTGTAAAATTTCTGAGAGCCTTTCCTAAGTGAATTGTACTGAACATCTAATGTAGAGCCAGTAGCAACCTTTTGTGAACTCGTCTGTAATTTGGAAGAAGAAACTTCAAAACCATCATACTGAGGCAGTGCTACCTTGGGGGTGGGGAGGTTGAGTAAGTTTGGCCCCGTAAAATCCTGTGTTTCAGTGGTTCCTTACTGGAGGAGTTATGACCTTGTTGGAGAAAGTGTGTTACTGTGTAGGTAGGCTTTGAGGACTCCTAAAGGCCCTGCCCAGTGTGGACAGATCTCCTTCTGCTGTCTGCAGGTCAGGATGGAGAACTCTCCACTCCATCTCCAGCACCATGCAGCCCTGTATGCTGGCATGCTTTCTGCCATGATACTAATGGCTTATGAAACT
Organism: Mus pahari; assembly: GCF_900095145.1. Lineage (NCBI taxonomy): Eukaryota > Metazoa > Chordata > Mammalia > Rodentia > Muridae > Mus > Mus pahari. Next base: position 15,833,917 of record NC_034611.1, on the reverse strand, counting down.
GTAAGCCAGCCCCCAATGAAATGTTTTTCTTTATAAGAGTTGCCTTGGTCATGGTGTCTCTTCTCAGCAATGAAACCCACACTAAGGCATACCTATTATTAAAGTCAAAGATATTATATATGAAACCCATTCCAAAACAGTGTCCCTAGTGCACATAGATGGAGAACTTTTCCATAAACAAATTTAGCAACCCAAAATATCCTTATCCCGACAAGTAGGACTTATCCCACCAATAGAGATAACCTAACAAGTAAAAGCCAACAACGAAATACTTCCCAGTAGCATGAGGGAAAACCCACAAAGAATCTCACTGACGAGAAAAACAACATGCCAAAAACTGCACACCGTTCCATGAGAAACACTTTACAGATATGAAAACAATACCTACAAAGAACACCTCAAAATACCACAGCTGATACACTTAATGTTAAGACTGAAATATTTGATCCTAGACAAGGATATCTGTTTTCACCATTTGTTCCACACTTTACTAATAGTTGTATCTGGTGTAGCTGGACCAGAAAAATAAAAGGAAAGAATAGTCTCAAAAAATAAATGAGCTTGTTTATTAAAAAAAAATCTGAAGAATCTACACAATACCATTTAGAGCTAAGTTCTTCAGAGTTAGAGGATGCAAGATAAATTTCCAAAAAAAAAATCATTCTATTTTTATAATTTCTGTACAGTAGCAATGAACACTGTAAATGGAGTTACAATACAACTCCATGTATGACAGTGGAGATAAGGATAAAGCACTTAGAAACAACTGTAACAAACTATACAATAAAAGCTACAAAACATTATTGAAAAAAAATAAACGACAGAAAACCTAAGCAAACAGAAGTCTTTTATTTCCGAATCAAAAGAATCTTGTTCTGATGGACTGTCCTGTCTTCAAATTGATCTAGATGAGAAATTATTTGTAATCAAAGATGATCCTAAGATCATGTGGAAATCCAAGAGATGCAGAGTACTCACTGAGCAATCCTCAAAATAATCTCTAAAATTAATGGTATGAGGAGCCTTATATTTACTGATTTTAAAGCTTAACACAAGTATACCCTAACTTGTACCAAGGTTGTGCACTACTAAACATTGATAATCTGAATAGAATTGAAATTTCAGAATACAACTATTCATAAAGGTTTATATATATTTTGGGTAAATGTACTTGTCTGTGTGAGTTTGTGAGTTCCACATATAGGCAAGTGTTCATAGACGTCAGAATATGGTATCAGACCCCTTGGGACTGGGTAGGGTTGTTAGCTACCATGCAGCTGCCGGGTCCTCTGCAGGAGCAGTGAGTGATATTATTCATTGAGCCATCTATCTAGCCCTAAGATCCACATTTATAGTCAACTCACGTACACAAATATCCAAGAAACTTTCAGTGGGGGATAGTGTTGGACAGATGCCTCAGTGGTTAAGAACACATGTTCTTGCAGAGGATTCAACTTTGATTCCCAGCTCCCACATGGCAGTTACAGCTGTCTATAACTCCAGTTCCAGAGGATCCAATACCCTTTTCTGACCTCCAGCAGCACCATACATAGATGAGATGCCCAGACATAAATGCAATCAAACATTCAAGTACATAAAATAAAATCATCTTTATCAAAGCTTTCATTAACAAAGGAAAGTGTTTTTCTACAGTGTTGTGACAGCTGGATATCAATTTTAAAAAAATGAAGTTGCACACCTATGCCATCTCATGCACAAAAAACCATCACAAAATAAATCAAGTCTAAATTTAAGCGCAAAACATTTAAAAGCCATGAGAACAAAACGAAAGTATAAATCTTCATAGTTCAGAATTAAGAAGTATCTTGATTGTGGCATTGAAAGACTAAGCAGCCAGAAAAATTATAAATTATATTCCATTGATGTTGTCTTGTGTGCATCTAAGGACATTAACAAGACAGTAAGAACACAATTTACTTCTGGTAGATCTGTCTGTCTGTCTGCTTTCCTGCCTGCCTGCCTGCCTGCCTGCCTGCCTGCCTGCCTGTCTGTCTGTCTGTCTCTATTTCTCTCTGTATTCTCACCTTATGACATTCATTTGGCTACATCAGTTTGATAGCATAGTTGAGCTTTATAGACCAAGCTAAGATTGGGGTGGGAATTATCATGAAAGCAAAGGAAAGACTTAATCTTGATTTTGGTAACTTGGGCAATATAATTTTCCCTGGATGCAGCATAGCACAGCAGAGATGGATGTGGGCTTTGTGCCAGAGTCTCACAGAATCAGATCATCTGCAAAGAGAGACAACAGCACTCATCTCACACTGCTACCATGCAGTTAGGGAGGCAAGACACTGAAGGTCTTGGCACAAAACGTGAATGCCTTGCTTTAACCTTTCCTAATAACAGAAATGATGCCAGAAGCCAGGCAGCAGCCCTCCTGACTTTGATTGGCCATATCCCTACGGGGAGTCTATTTTGTCTGTTTATCTCCTATCTCCAGCATCTAAGAAATACTTTTCACAAAGCAGGTGGTAAGTTAATGGGAACCAAATGCATGAAATAAATATTAATTAACATATAGCTAGGTACATGGCACAGTACAATGTCCCGCTGGATTAAGGTACCCTGTACTTCCCCTAAACTTAAGTAGTTTCCAATGACTCACACACATATATTTTTTTATACTCAAGTTTTACTAGATACCTATAATTCTAAAACCGGGCATTTATGATTCAAAATTATATTTTCTTCTTTTAAAGAAAAGTTTGTGCTACATAGTCCTGGCTGGCTGGTACCGACTCTGTAATCCAGCCTGACCTTGACTTCATGGTCATCCTCTTGCTTCAGCATCCCAAGTGCTGGGTTTCTCAGGGATGTGCTACCATGCTTAGCTAAAATTACCTTGGGAATCAGGCCCAGGTTGTTCTTTTCTATAGCTTCATACAATTTTAACTCAAAAGTGAATAGAAGTATTTCCCAAGAGCTTATTATAAATGCCCCGAGGTAATCACAGGCAGATTTACCACCCCATCTCCGGATGCCCTTCTGCCAACTGGCTCTGGGATAGGCACCTCACATGGAGTTTTCATTTTGCAGGCATGGAAAAGTTGAAGAATCACCTTAATTTTGTTCACTTGAACTCCTTCTTAATGACTTGTGAACTCAAAAAAGCAGTTAGTTTGACTCAGTTGTTTGACCATATTGATAAACTTTGGGACCCACATGTCCCAGGCAAAGTGTTCCCACCACTGAGCTCTACCCCCGCTCTGCTATTTTATTTTTTAATATCATATTGTATATTTTTTTAATAGGCAGGTCAATCAAGTGTGCCCCCAGAATATGTATGCTGACAGATGAAGTTTGATTTTTCTTTCTGCTCTTCTGGTGTAAGACCCCATGTTCTATCAATTTATTTTTTAAACATTTCTCTTTTCTTGCATATGTGTAGTTGTCAGTGTGAGTCTGTGTACAAAACATGTGCACAGGTATCCACAGAGGCCAGATTCCCTGTAACTAGAATTACAGGCAGTTGTGAACTTTCCTCTGTGGGTGCAGGAACCAAACTAGGGTCATCTGCAAAGGATCCTAACCACTGAACCATCCTGCTTTGCTCATTTCTGTTTATGATGATGGGAAACTGAGCTTAGGCCTTATATTCTCTGAGGGCAAAATCAAGTTCTTCCAAACTGCAGGATTTATGGTCTTCTATAATATCCCACAGAAATGAAAAAGAAACTGACCCACTAGAGAGGCATTGGAGTTGAAATAAACACAACTTGGCAAGCCAGGACTTTGGACAATAATAACCCTGCCTTTTCAGGGCACCTGTCTACACTGCTGCAATAGACATGCCAGAGGTCAGGGTCACAGCTGTTATGCTTTACACTGTGTTCCCAGGGATAATTCAGTGCTTACCATGCAATAGGTACCATGCTGTGTGTGCATGCGCGCACGCATGTGTGTGTGTGTGTGTATGTGTGTGTGTGTGTGTGTGTGTGTGTGTGTGTGTGTGTGTGAGAGANAGACAGACAGAGAGACAGAGAGACAGAGACAGAGAGAGAAAGGCAGAGACAGACAGACAGACAGACAGAGAGAATTAATAAAATTTTACCAACTAAAATAGGGCATTAAAGAAAACGAGGGGGGAAAGTTGTGTATTCAACATCATAAAGTACCAGAACTAAGCTAAAACCACACCCAGATGTCATCGTACCCAGACATGAAACTTGATGCTCTGTATTTATCAGAAAATTGTTTATGTATTCCCTTGCAGTCTACTTGTAGGTTTGACAACTGTCATAAGCATTGGCTTTTCCAGTCCCAGGTTAGAAGCTTTGCTAGATGCTGTTCATGAATACAGAGCATCAGTAAGAATTGGACTTCTTAGATGAAAAGACAAAGCCTGTGTAACAAAGAAAACTGTCATGTGTATGTATCTCCATATGTGCGCTTGGGTGCTTCACATGGAGAAGGTGTTACAATTGAGGGAGGAACAAAAGGACATGGTAGGGGACATCAAGATAAACACCTGCCAGGGGGATTGGAATGGGTCTGCGCTGTTGTGAGGGTGGGTGAAGAAGGCAAGACCTTAGGAAGCTTCCTGAGGCTCTGAGAGCGATTTCCCCTTATTTGCACAGAATTACAGATGCATGGGAAGTGGTAAAGAGAATACTAAGAGGCCACCTCTGGCTTTTCCTGTTTATTTTTGTCTGCTGTGATTTATTGAAGAGGTTTAGAGACCTGGATTGCCAGGCTATGAGGTTGTTTCCTCAGTTACTCGGCTGTGGTTGGATGCATCAGGGCTAGACTCCTCAAGAGCCATTTGAGAAGATGATGTGCCATTTTATAAAAGCAATAGAAATATACTTAATGTCCACAAAGCATTAGGAGGTTTAAATAGATTCTGAGAAAGATCTAGCCTGCTGCGTAGCAACTGATGCTAATGATTATAGTCACAGACCACACAATAAGGGATCTGTGGGCTCTGTTTAGGGAGGGGGAAATCTATTGCATATGGCGTCTATAGCAAAAGCTAGGCAGAACTCAAATGTCCACTAATCAAGAATTAGTTGATGGGCTGAAGCAATGTCTTGGCAGATAAGAGCATATGCTCTTTCAGAGGTCCTGAGGTCAATCCCCAACAACCACATGGTGGCTCTTAACCTTCTATAGTGTGATCTGACATCCTCTTTTGGCATGCAGGCATATATACAGACTCATGTACATAAAATAAATAAATTCTTAAAAAAAGAATTATTTGAATAAGTTGTTCACTAAGATAGTTTTATGCACATTAAGGACATATTAACAGTAATAACACACACACCATACAGATATGTATCCAGAGACATATATGTACATTTTATCTCTCTTTTATTGTTTTCTTTTCCCTTCTCTGACTGGCATCAGGGAATAGAATGCGCTCTATGTGGCCTAGTGTCATACTCTACCTGCGGTTTTGGCTTTACTTTCTGCTAGGTGACCTGAGAGGGTCCCTTGGCTTTACATATCAAGAATGCTGATGGCTTAACATCTACATCACTGATGTTGTCCTTTATCCTTACGTCAGCTTCTCATACTCAGATGAGAAATTGACATTGTCCCTTGGATTTTCAAATGTTCAAAACATTATAGTGATATATTTCTTTCCAAGGCAAGAGGTCCAATCCTCTCCACACTCCCAAGCATCTGTATATGAACTAATTTTTGCTTATCTTCTAGTTTCTTTCTTTAACCCAACTCCATCACCTATCCCCTTTGCCCGAATTGTTCATTCTGTGTTTTAGCACATCAAGCTCATCCTCTGTTCAGAAACTTTGACTTTGCTGTCCCCTGTCCTGGAAATGTTTTCCTCAGCTATTCTATCTCAAGTATCATCTTATCAAAAATCTTCTCCTATCAACATATTTAAAGCCATATTTATCCCTGTACACTTCATTTTATGGATACACAACACATATTTGCTGTCTCCCCATCAAAATACAATCTTCAGTAGAGAAACTCCCTGTCTTGTTAGTACCTGAAACCGGAATATCTTCAAAGAGTTCCTGGAACATAAAAATGCTCAATTAATATTTATGTTAAGTAGGAACCTGGGGTATAACTCAGAGGTAGAACACTTGCCTTGGACGAGTGGGGCCATCGGTTCAATTTTCAGCACAGAATGAAAGATTATGCTGGATATAGTTGGGAAAGTTGCATACCAGTTTATGAGTAGTATAAGAGGTAAATTATGAATTCATATTTACTTTTGGACAAGAAGTGTTGTAGTCTTTATTTGAAGAAAAGTACATCTTAATTGCAAATAGAAATTGGTAAAGAGTGAATTCTCAAACTCCGGCTGTCTGGAAGACAAACTACGGCTGCCTGGGAGGTTTTCTATTTTGACGATGGTAGATAGGTAACCCATCATAGACTACATGAAGCACATGTTTTATAAACACTGAACAATTTGCTTTACATCACACTCTACATCTTTGATAGATGAGCTCTTCTGTAGTGTGTTTACTTCTTTTTCTACACACAGAAGCACAATGTTAGCTGCTGTCCCCAGCTTTGAATGTTATGTCAGCACACAAGTGACAGACCTTCGGCTTATCGAGTATTGCAGCTCTCTGCTTGTTCTGGAGCCTCTTCTGAGAAGATGGACTTAGTTCAAGGCCAGATAATGCTATTTTTTTCTCTCTTTTTTTTTTAGGAGGACAAATAGTTAGTGTTTGCTCTGGTCACCCAAGTTCAAGTTATTGGATCATGGTCCTATGTATATATAAAGCCAAGTTAGAGCCACAGTTTTGGGACCGCCTTGCCTTGCTAAGCACAGATTCTCCCCTTGGGAAGTTTTCCAGCTTTTGCAAAATGATGAGCATTTCTTTGATCTGGATGATTGCTGTGGTAGTGAGCTGTTGCATATGGTTTATCATTGGAATAAGGAGAAGGTATGGAAAGATTTTTTTTTAATTTGTCTTAATTTATTTCTAGTATTCAAAACCTTCACTATTACACAGCATGGAAAAAATACTAGTACATTAGTACTTTTAAATTTAAATTTAAAAGATATACATCTTTGACTAAATCTAACAAGATATAGATAGTTCCCCTTAGAATATTCACATTCACCACTGGTAATTAATGCAGATCTTGTTAAACATAACTAAAAAATTACAAGTTTTTGATGCAAGTTTGTATATGTGTGTGTGGAACAAACCTAAGCCGGGAAGATGCTCTACCTAAGCAAGCGTGCATTCATTTGGGTTTTCTGCAGACTTAGTCTAAGCCTGGGTGAGAGAACAGAGCCTGAATCTGTCTGTCTCTAACTTTTCTTTCCAATGTTAATCAACTATGTGACTGGGAAGTTTTGGTGCCTGCACATGACATCCTTTTGAATGACTCAAAGAACATTTGGGGGCAGGATATTTAGCTATTTTCTGTTCTGTCAACATCAAAATAGGAGAACACCCCCGGCATTATCTTCAGAGTGGTAGACCAGTGTGTGTTCTCTTAGTTTAAAATTTTTTCTTTGTCCCTTGGGTTACTTTAATTCATACCTGATAGTTGCCAGTTTTAATTAAACAGCTTATCTTCATGCTAAGAAAGGAAATACCAATTATACTCAATTATTCTTATAAGAGACGAAGAGATATTATTCACCAATATCTTAATAGGCTAAAAAAAAAATCCACTGTTTTAATAAAAAAGCAGGGTCTGCATCATCAAAAGAAGTATCTACAAACTGTAGTTAGGAAGCTTGAAATAAATAGTAGAAAACACTAAATATGTAATTTATTGGGAAATAAATAAGCTTATAATTTTAATAAAACATTTAAGAAAGCGTAAAAGAGTATTGGATTTTAGTTCATGGTTTGCCAATGTTTACTTGATCCAATTTCATTTTATAATGATCTAATTTCCCAAATGAGATTCCAATTCACTTCAAGTATCATTGCAGAATAATAATGGATTTTTTTTTGTTTTGTTTTGTTTTTTTTTTTGGTTTTTGAGACAGGGTTTCTCTGTGTAGCCCTGGCTGTCCTGGAACTCACTCTGTAGACCAGGCTGGCCTCGAACTCAGAAATCTGCCTGCCTCTGCCTCCCAAGTGCTGGGATTAAAAGGTGTGCGGCACCACACCTGGCTTAATAATGTTCTTTTTCCAGAGCTGATAATCAAATGGAGAGTTTTATTCATGTTAGCAAGAGCTCCATCATTGAGCCACACCTCCAGCCCTCAGGATGCTAGAATTTTATATTATGTAGATTTAAATAAAACTTTAACACTGTAGTCCTTTCTGTCATTTGATGTTTCCCATCCTTAAAGAAAAAGAGCAAATGAAACATTTTAGGCATTTAGGGAAATGATTCTTAGAAAAGTCTAATCATTAGGTGATAGTTCGAGAGCAAGAATCTTGTTGGCTATGTTAACACTTTAAGCTCTGCCATTGGGAAAAGCAATAGGACATAGGCATAGAAAACAATTTATTGGGTTCTTGATTAATGTATGAATACACACAAACACACACACTCACACACACACATATGGAGGTGGATAGACTGATAAATGGGTTAATAGATAGATTCGTGAGTGGGTAGATTTAGTAATCGCCCTTACCAATATCTTAGTACACTAAACAAGCCACTGTTTTAGTAAAAGAGAGGGGTCCCCATCACCAAAAGTATCTACAAACTATAGTTATGAAGCTACCTATGAAATAAGTAGTAGAAAACACTGAACACGTAATTTTCCCAACCTCCCAAATCTACATCTTACAGGAAAGTAGGTGAACCTCCTTTGGAGAACGGGTTGATTCCATACCTGGGCTGTGCTCTGAAATTTGGATCCAATCCTCTTGAGTTCCTAAGAGCAAATCAAAGGAAACATGGCCACGTTTTTACCTGCAAACTGATGGGGAAGTATGTCCACTTCATCACAAACTCCCTGTCATACCACAAAGTCTTATGTCATGGAAAATATTTTGACTGGAAAAAATTTCATTACACTACTTCTGCGAAGGTAATTAGTTATACGGACTGTTTGTTTCCTGGTCTGTTGATGTATGAACATATTTAATTGTTTGAATTTTATTAGGTTGCAGAATAGAGATAACATAAAATCAGAAAGTTTCTTAGTAATAAGTATTAGAACTTTAAGATAGATGTAAATTTGTCGTTGATGATTACTGCGACCGAGGACACTGCATGAATCAGGAAGATTCATAACACCAGAAGTGCCTACACAACACCCCCAGCAGAGTGTTGGCACACTTAACCTTCAATCCATGCACACATGTTTCATTCCTTAAAAGTAGGCTGTATATTTAAACATAATTTGGATGCCATCAAGAATCTGTTCTAGAGAAAACAGCATTTAATGATTTTTTTCCAAGAGAATATTAGATATAGTCTCTGTCACTAAGTAGATTAAAGTGCATCCACAAAGAATATAGAGGCAGATTAATACAACAGCAAAGGGTGATGGGCAGTCCAGAAAGTTCCACTCTAAAGCTGGGATTTAAACTTGACCCCAAGGGAAGGGTATGTCTTGGTTTTACCGTTGGAATGTACCGTGAAATTGTATTAGGGAAGTATGAATGTATTTCATCTATCTTCCAGACACTTCCCCGACACTAGCTAACCTGGGTTTAGCCCCTCCCCGTTTCATGGATTTTATGTTCTGCCAGGCGTTTGGACACCGAAGCATTGACCCAAGTGATGGGAATACCACGGAAAACATAAACAACACTTTTAACAAAACCCTCCAGGGAGATGCTCTGTGTTCACTCTCTGAAGCCATGATGCAAAACCTCCAATCCGTCATGAGACATCCCGGCCTTCCTAAATCAAAGAGCGCAGCCTGGGTCACTGAAGGGATGTATGCCTTCTGCTACCGAGTGATGTTTGAAGCCGGATATCTAACGCTGTTTGGCAAAGATATTTCAGAGACAGACACACAAAGAGCATTTATTCAAAACAACCTTGACAGCTTCAAACAATTTGACCAAGTATTTCCGGCACTGGTGGCGGGCCTCCCTATTCACTTGTTCAAGACTGCACATAAAGCCCGGGAAAGGATGGCCGAGAGCTTGAAGCACAAGAACCTGTATGCGAGGGACCAGGTCTCTGAATTGATCCGTCTACGCATGTTTCTCAACGATACGCTCTCCACCTTTGATGACATGGAGAAGGCTAAGACGCACCTCGCGATCCTCTGGGCATCTCAAGCAAACACCATTCCTGCAACCTTCTGGAGTTTATTTCAAATGATCAGGTGACTAGTAATTTAAGTGTTTACTCCTCATGGTGATGTATAGTTCAATTTTTAGCTCAGAAACTGAAAAGACTTGTAGCTTTCTATGCCGTCAATCAAGAAAGTGATACCCAGTGCCAATGTTTAGCATGCGCATAACAGAAGCAGCATTTTGTAAGAGTACAGTCCTATCGAAGGCGATGTCCCAGAAACCACAGATCTCAGATAGGCTGGCGCTCTGTTAATGCAGATCCCCTGGCCCGGTAGTGTTCTTCACCCTATAGTGTTCTTCTGAATGTCAAGTTAAATCCATGACTGCAATCTTCCCCACCATATAAACATTTTAAATGATGACTGGCTTGCTGATGTGATAAGGGCAGTGGCCGGCCACGCCTCACTAATTTGAGTATTCCCATTTTCATGCTGTCACACAGGAATTCATGGCAAAGTAGCACCATGGATTTCATATCATATATGAGCTGCAGCCATATTTTAAGTCACACAACTACTTGTTAGTCAAACATTTCTGAGGCTCAGTTCACTGTAATCAGGTAAAGTAGGTTTCAAACTCAGCCTCAAACCATTTTCCAGACATCGAAATGAAATATCCTTTATCTCACCATTCAAAAATAACAATATAAGTGGAAACACAGTACTGAAGCCATGATATGAATTGTAAGAGAAAACTTTAACTTCTATTTGGGAAATTAGCCAATCCTTGGTAATTATATGTTAGGGGACATATTCCTTCTGATTTACTATGTTCATGTATTAGAATCATTAATTTATAGAGATCTCACCAAAGCTTTGCTTTTACATAGCAAGGCCCCTTTAATGCCCCTGCATGAACTCAAGGACATGAATCCAGTTCAGTGCCCTTGTGTATACTCCCTGTCTGTCTCCCCTTGGCATACATACTCTTGCACATTCCCATGATGCTCTCCCTTTGCACACTCCCTGGTACCATGATCTCTCCTTGAGCAATCCTTACTACCATAACCACCTCATTAAAAGAAATGGATAATTCTTATTTACTTGCAGATCTCTAAATAAGGACATCCCCTTCCCCCGATATGTCTCTTTCCATAGGAGCCCTGAAGCAATGAAAGCAGCCTTAGAAGAAGTGAATGGAGCATTACAGAGAGCTGGCCAAGAGATCAGCCCTGGAGGGAATGCCATTTACTTGGATCAAGAGCAACTGAACGACCTGCCAGTACTGGGTATGCATGCTCTGCTGCCCCTCATTCACCATGTCAGTAATAACAATGCTCAACATATACCTTGTGCTACATGTTATGCCAAGTATTTGCACTTCCCAAATAATAGAATAACTAGGGACATTTTCATTTGAATCAACCAAGCAAGGGACTGAGACCCAGAGGGTGGGATGATGCCTGGGAACAGAAGAGGAAACAGTGGCAGCACTTCTGATACTCAGCCACTCTGTGACTTTTGAGTTAGTCCTTCAAAACCATTAAACTTAAGGATACAGGAAGCATGGAGTTAATGAGAGCAAGGTACCATCAAGGAAGAGTGACTGGGTTGGCTAGTGGGATTGAGCAAGGCTTTGCGTCCTTTGTCTCCATATGTGCTAGAATACAGAAGTGTCATGTGTATAGTAAAAGAATCTTTATAGTAAAAGAATCTTTATAGTAAAAGAATCTTCTGTAAGGGACAGAAGCTGACATGCAGTACCAGAGCAGTGTAGTTTATTAAATGTGGCAGAAGTCTGGCTCAGGGCCTCTGGCTTCTTCTATACTGTCAATATTGACCTTGAACCAGACCAATGACTCACTGCAGTGAACACTTGCAAGAAAGCTGTTTGGGTAAAAGAGTGTGCCAGACCATGACATGCCACAGCTTCCATGGAAGATAATAATAATAATAATAATAATAATAATAATAATAACAACTATTATTATTATTATTTTGATTCTTTTCTTTTCAAGGGAAGTTACAAGGCAGACTGATGTGGAGGGATGGTGAGATGAGGGGTGCTTGTGTGCGTGATGTAAAATTCATAAAGAATCCAAAAAAAGTTAAAAAAAACAGTGACAGAAATCTAAAGTGCTCAACAATAACTCACACAAAATATTGATTGCTAGTTTATCCAATATTATTAACTGTTCTGTGTTCTACAGAAATAATATTACTGTTCTATAAAATGAGGGATAGCTATCTAGTCCTCATTGATGGTGAAGAATATTATATCAGATCAAATATTAACTTAGATCCGTGGTTTTTAGCCTTCCTAACGCTGTGGTACTTCACGTTGTGGTGACCCCCAACCATAAAATTATTTTCACAGCTACTTCAGAACTATAGTTTTGCTACTATTATGAGTTTTAATGAAAAAAAAGCCGGTGAAAAGCTTGTTTGACCCCCTGCAGGGGTCATGACCCACAGGTTGAGAACCACTGATTTAGATGATCAGCTTGAACACATATTTCAGCTGAGTCACCAAGAACAGTGCTGTGGCAACAGACATGGCTTCCATCCCTCAGCTTCGCATTTGCTCGTTTTGTATGTAGGTTGTCAGAAGTAATTCAGGTTGTATGTTATGTAGCCTTTAAGTGCATAAATTCAGGGCTGGTGAGATGGCCCAGCAGTTCAAAGCACTCACTGCTTTTGCAGAGGATCCAGGTTTAACTCTCAGCACCCATATGGAGGCCCACAACCACCCATAAATCTAGTTCTGGATGATCTGACAACTTCTTCTGACCTGTGCAGACATTAGGCATATGCATGGTACATGTGCATACATACAGGCAAAACACCCACCAACATAACAATGAATAAACTGAGACTATTTTAATGTATAAATTATTCTCTCCTGTACTGCCATTTCATTTCCCTCTTTTCTTCCCTCCCATCTGACTTCTATCTAAAAAATATTTAGATAGCATCATCAAGGAGGCTCTGAGGCTCTCCAGTGCCTCCTTGAATATCCGGACAGCTAAGGAGGACTTCACTCTACACCTTGAGGATGGTTCCTACAACATTCGAAAAGATGACATCATAGCTCTTTATCCACAGTTAATGCACTTGGATCCTGAAATCTACCCAGACCCTTTGGTAAGTTTCTGCTCATCAAAGTTCAGTATTATTGTGATAACCATGCAGGTCTAAATAAGGAATGGGTTTGTATTACAGCTTTGATTTGCTCATTGGAACCACAGTTATTTTCCCTGTCATTACAGCAAATATTCATGTTTGGACACTTTGGATAGAGGCAAGAATTTTAGTTCTCATATTTTTCATTTCATAGATTCTGCAAAGTTACCTTTTTTCTTAAGAAAAAAAAAAAAAAGATACCTTCTCCCAGATCCTCACTATTGGAGGATAATGTATGTGACTCGATCCTTCTAGTTTCTGTTTAGAACCTTTCTTGCTTTGCCTATCTGAGGAATGAGTCCCCAGACAGGGTCGGGAGGGACCTAGAGCTTCTAATTCCTCCAGCTCTCTTCAGTTTTATCCAGTGTCCTTCTGGTTCAGAGATGGCTGTATGCTAACTTGCTGGGGATGGTGTGATTAGTAGAAACTTACACTTTGGGTCTCCCAAGTGAAAAACGGGGCAAATTTCTCTCAAAATATGCCATTGGCTTGTTGTATTTTTATTGCAGACTTTTAAATATGATCGGTACCTTGATGAAAGTGGGAAAGCAAAGACCACCTTCTATAGAAATGGAAACAAGCTGAAGTATTTCTACATGCCCTTTGGATCAGGAGCTACAATATGTCCTGGAAGACTATTTGCTGTCCAAGAAATCAAGCAATTTTTGATTCTGATGCTGTCCTACTTTGAACTGGAGCTCGTAGAGAGCCATGCCAAGTGTCCTCCTCTAGACCAGTCCCGGGCAGGCTTGGGAATTTTGCCACCACTAAATGATATTGAGTTTAAATATAAACTGAAACACTGATATGTGGTCAGAAGAAGAGGACCCTGGGTGATGTAACTTGACTGCCGAGAGTTCTCAGTAAACAGGCCTTTGGGACAAGTGCTCACTGAAGCCCCCTCGTCGCTGAATTAGTGAGAAGAACTCTGCTCTCACCGCTCCCGTTCCTGGGGGTTCATGTAGCTGGGGCCTCAGTTTCATCACTTTCAGAACAATGTCTTTTGTTTTTATTTTCAAAATGAAGATATTCCAATTGGCAGGGTTTTTTTTCCTAAGGAAATTGCTTTATATTTTTATGAAAACTACCGATTAATTATGGAAGTACTTCAAATTCACGTTTTAGTGAAATTATTAATTTTTCACTAGTAAGGTCCTTCATGTGTGAGTATATTATAAAAATGTTTTAACGGATCATATCATGCTTTGCATAAAGGTAAAGGAAATTATTGTTCAGCCTTTTCTATGGTGGTGAGAGCTTGAAAATGATCTTACTATTCTGGAAACACTAAGGAAGTTTTGACATGGTCTTGCTATATTTTAATTTATTGTTGCTGGATATTTTCATTCCAGTTTTCAACTACTATATCTTTCCTTCTTTTTGACACACATACCAATGAGAAGAGCATTTTTCAGAAATTAAAAGGGCACGTCCCAGAACCACACCATGAGTCTATTAAGCCTTTAATTCCAGCCCCCGTGAGGCAGAGCCAGGCAGATCTATGACTCTGAGGTTATTCTGGTCTACATCAGCTCTAGACAAGCCAGGACTACAGAAAGGACCTTATCTTAAAAAAAAATAGTCAATTTCTATGTCATAATTGATTATGAATCAACATAAAAGATAAATTTAAAATCAGGACTCAGAGAAAATGACCAATTAAAAAACTTAGCTATGAAGTATGTAGAGTTCATTAAGTACAGGTTGACATTATATGTTCATTTTTTTATGGTTTTAAAGCTATGGTTATAGAAAGGCAGGGAGAAAGAGAGAAGGTAGAAAGAGAGAGAGAGAGAGAGAGAGACCGACCATGGCCATGTGGAGAGAGGGGGGAAGGGAAAGAGAGAAGGAGGGCTAGAGAGTAAGAAAGGTGAGAGCTTAAAGAGCTTTATGTTCTTTAAAAATGTTTTATGTTTTATCTCTAAATGCCTTAAAGATGAAGAACAATAATGAAAAGCTGAATAATAGTGCTTAAATACTGAGTGCAATAGTGCTTTGGTAATATACTTTAAAAAGAATTATTAGCTATGTCATTTTTACTGAAAATATATTTATATATAAATTATATTTATCTTTTTTCTTATATCATATATATAAAAATATTGTAACATTTAGTAATTTAAAAATTATACACCTTTCAGAAATTAACATATGAATGTTCATGTTTTAAACTTTGAACAGAACATTTAAATTATTCATCTACTGGTAAGCTACAATAATTTTTCTCATATTTATTTAAAATATTCATATCTTCAAGAAATCCAAAATATCCCGAGTAATCCCTCACTCAAATATCTCCCTAAGATTACAGTAAATTCAATAATAGGTTTTTGTCTGCGAGGACTGGAGCAGGGTCTTGTGGATGCTGTGCAGGTCCTCCAACAGAGAGCTGTATCCACAAGACACCTTCAACTTTTTAAACCTTACCACTAAATACCAGCACGGAGTTATTACCTAGGAAGGCTATGCCTCTTGCCTTTTTCACTTTGACAGAGGCGCATGGCAACCCAAGCAGGAACGCTCCGCGTAGCTGAAGCAAGCTTCAAACCTCACTGTGCTTCCTGCGTTTCCTTGTTTTAGGAAGTAATTTTCAAGACCAGGAAAATTTAATTGTTTAGATGAGGTATAAGAAAGACACGATTGTGTTATATACTAATCTGTACGAAACTAAATTTGTTTTTAAAACAAGTCTTATGACTCCCCGAATTGAATGTATCCATACACCTTCTCATGGCTTTCTAAAAGCATATTTTTTTTCCTACAGAATGACGGGTCTCATGGTGGTGCCTTCTTCTCATATTCTATTCTTGTGCAGTGATGGTTAGCAAATGATAGCCCATCAACCAAGGTTACTCTTCCCATTTCTGTACAGCCTAAGTGTTAATAATTTTTACATTTTAAATGCTTAGGGGGAAAAAGCACATGTCTATTTTATGTCATATATGAAGTATGTGAAATACAGACTGGCAAACCCGTGACTAAAATTTTTATTGGGATATCAGAAGCCTCATTCTTTGCGTTATGTCTACAATTCTATTTTTTGACATGTGTATGTAGTGTGCATTCTTGTGGAGGCATGTGTGAGTGCATGTGCACATGTGGGTAAATACGTGTGCATGCGTGTGGAGGCTGGAGGCTATGTTGAGTGTTTTCCTCCACAGTTCTCCCTTGAAGGTCTCTCCCTTGAGCCAGAGTCCAATGCTTAGACTAGCATAGCCAACTTGCCCCAGCGCCCTTGAATTACAGGAAGTTGCCACGCCCTCCTGGCATTTACCCTGGTGCGGGATGAGCTTCACAATGGCAAGTGCTTCGTCTGCTGGTCCCAGTGTCTACAGCTTCTTGCTGTGTAATTGTAAAGGCAAGGTACTGTGACAGAGACCAGGAGAACACAGAGCTTGCCATTTCAAAGATCAGTTTCTCCACAGGAAAAAAGAAAAAAGAAAAAAAAAAAGAAAAAAGAAAAAAAAAGAAAAAAGTCCCAATATTTGCCAATTCTAACTGCATAAGAAACCCCTGTATGCTTTTCTTAAATGAAATTTTATTAACTTAAAATGTACCAGTATCTGGAAAAATTTAAAGCACATGAGCAGAATTCATTTAAAAATCTGTGGATATAGTTTTATCCAAACTGTCAATTTAGGCATTAATTAAAAACTACACCATTCATTTTAGAAAAATTTTTATTTGAAAAAGGCATCTACATTAAAAAACAATGATGTACATTACATATGTATGTGTTAAAATATCACATTAAGTTATGTTTTACACCAGCTAAATATAATTAATAACAGCATTACAATTCCCCAATATAAGGTAAAGCGGGCATGAAACAAACCACTGTGAAACTTTCTCAGGATTGCAGTGGTCCAGTGTAGCGTGCGCATGTGTATGACACTTGTGTTGTGTCAGAAATTCTTCACTGAGGCTCATATTACCACCACCTCTGCATTTCACAGGAGCCAGAAGCCATTCGCCCTCATCGCAATGCTATGACAGATGGTAGAGCTCTGAGAATTTGAGCCCAGGATGCTGTGTTCCAAAGCCAGCATCTACAGGACGTCCAGAAGGCAAACTGTCTTAATTCATATCAATGAAAAGATAAGCCACAATAAACTCAATTAATGAGGCCATTCCTGTTCTTAGGTTCCCACTGGCTGGGAAGACCACTCGGTCAGAGAGTATGGGCATTTCAGCCTGGGCTCAGCTGGTCAAGGAGGCCAGGGAGGAGACTGGGGGCTCTGAGAACCCAGGCAGGCCACGACACATCAACTATGTCTTATTCTCACCTCACCTCCGACAGCATGGTGTCTCTTCAAACACTGACAGAACAACATGAGACGCTTCTTGTGAAGTCTTGTGCTGTTCCTACGGTTGCTGCTACACGTCTTTGAGGCAGTAAAATCAAGGCTTTAGATTTGGTCTCAGTCATGGATGGCGTTAGCTTGGAGCTTCTGTCGGACATTTTCTCAATCATACTGTTAGCAATTCAGTCCTACCCTATACCCTGATAAGGCAGCAGTACCAACTCTGTAGACCGTCTACGTCATCTACAGCCATGTCGTCCAGATCTCGTTTTAGTTAGAAGCTGGCATTCAGTAAACAGAAAAGTGATTCTGTTTAAAAAAATTCACAGTACAAAAATTCACAGTACAGGGTGTGCAGGACTCTAGAACTTACCTATTTGTCCTGGTCTTTGCATTGTGCTAACTGTACATTTTCTATTCTGTATCCCACTCTCCAAATCACAGGCTTTATAGACTTTCAACAATCTGCTTATCTGTAAAGATATCTTTGAAAAATAAAATAATTAAAAACATGTCTAGAAATATTTTCATTACTATAATTACATAAAGGCTTTCTCCTTTGGTGTAGGATCTGATGCAGGGCCCACTATCACAGATCAAACGAATGTCTTTTTTTCTATTTCTTTTTCTCTTTCTTTCTTTCTTTCTTTCTTTCTTTCTTTCTTTCTTTCTTTCTTTCTTTTCTTTTCTTTTCTTTTCTTTTCTTTCTTTCTTTTTCTTTCT
>NC_034611.1:15807480-15814520 GCF_900095145.1 Mus pahari | reverse complement strand
TTATCAGTGAGTGCATATCTAGTGACTTCTTTTGTGATTGGGTTACCTCACTAAGGATGATATCCTCCAGATACATCCATTTGCCCAAGAATTTCATAAGTTCATTGTTTTTAATAGCTGAGTAGTACTCCATTGTGTAAATGTACCACAGTTTCTGTATCCATTCCTCTATTGAGGGACATCTGGATTCTTTCCAGCTTCTGGTTATTATAAATAAAGTTGCTATGAACATAGTGGAGCATGTTTCCTAATTACCAGTTGGAAGATCTTCTGGGTATATGCCCAGAAGAGGTATTGTTGGGTCCTCCGGTAGTATTATGTCCAGTTCTTCCTTTAAAAAAAGGGAGAAAATGTGCACTAGAAGTTTTAGTGTATATTTTGATTAATTAATTAGTTAATTACTTACTAGGCTGGGGTCAAACTGAGAGCCTTGTATATGTCAGGAAGGTGGCCTATCACACAGCCATGTCTCTAGCTCTGGTATTACCTTGTTGTTTTTTTTAAAGTGTCAGTGGGAAGACTGTTAGGAGAACTATCCGGGACACAGCCACAGCACCCTGAGCTTGTGTTACTCAGGGTAACATGGTGTAATACAGGGGACATTTGGGTATTTCTGAAATTAGAGGGCAGTACTGCGGTCGTAGAAAAGTGTCCAGCATGCAGAATCAGCTCTCTCTCCGGTTTTAAGGGCCTTCTGTTCGTCACTTTTGTTTTTTTTAAAGAGGCATTGCCAAGAATACCAGTTTGCCAAAGAATATGACTATATTTCACTTCACAGCCCACCAAGGCTCCTACTCATACCAGACACCCGTTGGCAGTTAAAGCAGCGAAGACTAGGGCAGAATGGACAAATGATTTGTGTGGAGGCGTTTTGGACTGTTTTCCTTCACAGTCCAAGCTACATCAAGCTCAGTCCTGTTTGGTGGCAGTACTAGGAAGCCTCTTGCTTCTTTCCATTGATCTCCCATCCTAGTAAAATATTGGGAAAGAGTTACACGTAGAACTAAGCATGCGGCTGGCAGGTGCCCATCATCCCTGACAAGGTGGATTCACTGCTCTCTAAAAGCTGGTGGTCACACAGAGGCCAGGACCCTGCGAGGAGATTGCTGAGGGATGGATTTTGGAGAGCTAGAGGAAGACTGGAACAGCATTGTTACCAGATGAGATGTGGAGTCGAGACCAGTGGGAGTTGGACAGAGTCCTTCCTCCAAACAGCCAGTCCATTTGTTCAGACATGCTCAGCTTCCTGGGGTGCCTACCCTATTTTCTACTTATAATGAAGCTTTTGCTTAGGATCATGCTGATATAACCTATTTACTGTACAGTTTTCTAGGACTGGATGTGGCTTTGCGGGATTAGTCACCATGTAGATCTCTACTTTTATTATAAGTAGGCCAAGTCTGACCCTTAGAGTAAAGATTATTGCTGAAAGAATACCATCAGAATCCTCTTAAGATCAGTGCTTTATACTGTTCTGCATGTGTTCTGAGCACATTCTTGGGCCCACAGTGTTTGAGGGCAAGAACACGTTCTATTAAATAAGCTTTGTTGGAAATGGGATCTACCTTTCCATAACAACAAGCAGAAGTCAAATTCTCTCATCACATTGAGAGTGAAGAGTGCAGCACGGCAGGGACATGTGCTAAGGGAGAGCTAGCAGAGCCAGATCAGAAGCCAAGGAGCTTTCAAGCACCCTTAGCACTCTGCCCTACACAGCGTCACTTCCGTCACTTCCGGTGAGACAACTGAAGGAAGGGGAATGAATCAGTAAGCTTGAAGTAAAACAAAAAGGAACTTTGCATTTCTGATTCTCTCAACTACAAAAATAAGTGATGTGGTTCCACCTATGTAACCTGGAGCCTTGATCCTAAACTCTTGCCCCTTCAGGAGCACTGTACCCCTTTGAACCGTGAACCCAAATATCTTTTCTCCCTTACAATGTATCTGCTCTTGGGGGGTTAGTTTTTCTGTGAATGGAGCAAAGCCTCAAAGCTCTCTGACTTGTGGTCTGGCCCTGTGATCTCTCCTAGATGCTCAAGTTATCCCATCACCTGCTATGTCCTGCAGAGGCTTTATGAATGGTACCATCTGGTCCTGGTCTTTCAGTCTCCATAATTATGAGTCAAATAAACAATTTTGCTTTACAAACTTTCCAACTAAGTGTTTTGGAAGAACCGAAATGACCATGTACAAAAGCCCTGTCTCCAAATATGGCCATATTCTTCTGATCCTTCGTTATAAACATTCTGCCATCTCTAAATCATTGCAACAATCTCACGAGCAGTTGAACTCTAACTTTTTAAAAATGTATTTATTTTTACTTTATGTTTATTTGTGTCTTGTCTACATGTGTGAGGCAGTCAGATCCCCTGGAATAGGAGTTACAGATAGCCACGAGCTGCCGTGTGGGTGTTAGGAATTGAACCTGTGTCCTCTTGGAGGAGCAGTCAGTGCTCTTAACCACTGAGCCATCTCTCCAGCCCCTGATCTGACTTGCTTACTCCTGGGATATCAGTCCATTTTTTTTTTTCATGATATATTCCAGAAGCTTTGGAATCCAGGCCCAGCTAAGCTGTGGATTAGTTTGAGTGTCCTTGTGGCTAATCTATGAGGATTCATAGGAAACACTGAAATGCAATGAATTGGAGAAAGCACACTCTCACAGACGCTTTTTAGGAATATTTGACCAGCTCTTTCGTATGGGCGTAGGGAATAGGAATAAGACTTTCAAGGAGAATACTCCAGCGTTCTGAGATCTGGTCCATTGCATTCTACAGAAAGAAGTATGCTACCACAAGACCTGGGCTGATGTGCTCAGAAATGGACAGGAGAGGAATCTTCAGTAGTCAATGCTTAGTCCTGTCATAGGTATGTGGGTAACAGGTTGACTTAGCCATAGGTATGNGGGTAACAGGTTGACTTAGCCATAGGTATACGGGTAACAGGTTGACTTAGCCATAGGTATGTGGGTAACAGGTTGACTTAGCCATAGGTATACGGGTAACAGGTTGACTTAGCCATAGGTATGTGGGTAACAGGTTGACTTAGCCATAGGTATACGGGTAACAGGTTGACTTAGCCATAGGTATGTGGGTAACAGGTTGACTTAGCCATAGGTATACGGGTAACAGGTTGACTTAGCCATAGGTATGTGGGTAACAGGTTGACTTAGCCATAGGTATACGGGTAACAGGTTGACTTAGCCTGACCGCCATTATTCTTGTGTCAAAATGGATTGTCTAGACTCACTTCAGTTGGGGAAAAAGTTAAACTTGTTGGAACTGGGGATAAAATCAGGGGCATGGGTATAGGTCTGTTTTGATCAGGCTCTAGTGACATTCAAATAGGTTGGAGGAAAATGTGCTACTTTTAAAGATGCATTGTTCATTGTAAATGAATTATTAAATTCTAGGTATGAACTTGATGAGAGCTCTACCATGTTCAACTCATTCAGTATGTTATCTCTTTAACAACTGAAGAAAAGCATATCTTTTAACCCCTCACATATGCAGAGACCATGAGTAGCCCAGATGCTACTGCAGCACAGTGCTCCAAAATCACTAAGAATAAAATATGATCAACTATTGTTGGGCTTATTGTTGTTGCGACAAGGAGCCTGACAGAGAGGAACAATTTATTTTGGCTCAGGGTTTCAGAGCTTTCTGTTCACAGTTCTTGGCTCCATTGTTCCCTGACCAGTATAGAGGCAGAATGTTATGGCAGCAGGAGTGTTTATGGTAGAACTTATTCACTGCATGGCAGATAGAAAGTGGAGGAAGAGGAAGGGGCGGGGACCACAGGAAGCCATGCGTATGTGCTCTCCTGAGCTATTTACTCCAGAGAATTCCTAAGTCCTAAAGTGCCTATCAGTTCCCTGCATGGTGCTACAAGCTCAGGAAGGAACATTTAAAAGCAGGAACATGTGGGGACATTTTATATTGAAAGCATGATACAAATATAACTTACCACTCCTCAGAGGAGTCCACCACTAGTGAGCCTAGTGTCTGGATGGCTGCCAGAAATAGCCTCTGTAAGAAAAGTCCTGGCATACTTCATAAATCCACTCAGACATTCAATCACTGCTAAGTTGTCATGATAAAAGAATTAACTGAAATGAATTTTGGTGATTCACTGATAATTCAGCGTGAAAACCATGAGACATTGATGAAAGAAATTGGAATTAATAAAAATAATCCAGGTGCAGGGATTGGAAGAATTAATATCATGAAATTATCAATCACATTATCCAACATAAATGCAATGTAGAGCCTTTCACCTGGAACAATTTTAATAGGCATAGAAAATAAAATCTGAGACTTCATTAGTAACTTTTTTTTTTTTTTTTTTTTTGAGATAGGGTTTCTCTGTGTAGTCCTGGCTGTCCTGGAACTCACTCTGTAGACCAGGCTCGCCTCGTGTGGGGAATTGCAGGCTGGTCTCCAGTTGAGCTGAGGTCTGAATCCCGATGGTCATAATTCACCTTCATGACGTGGTAGGCTTTCCCCAAGCTCCTGGAACTCCGGCCAGTGCTTAAGGTACCACCTCCCACAGCCCGCACAAGAGAAGCATGGTTGGTGGTCACTTAAGCAATGGCCCAAGCTTCTGACCTTCAGGCTAAACTCCTCCCCAGTTACGTAACAACAATGAAGACCATAAAAAGGGCTGTTCAGCCCACCATGCTCTCTTCTCTTCTCTTACTCTTACCCTCTTACTCCTTTGTCCTCTCACTTTTCTCTCTCTTCTCTTGCCTCTTCCCTTTCTCCTCTCTCTCTCTCTCTCTCTCTCTCTCTCTCTCTCTCTCTCTTCTCTCTTTCTCCTTGCATTTCTATAACAAAGCTCTTAAACCATAGAGTCTCTGCTCTGCTCCATCAAGGCCCACTGCGCACTCTGCTCATTGTTGGTAACTTCCTCCCTATTCCCTCTATCCCACAACCCTGGAGTGATAGATAGCAAGGTAGCTCCGGGGGGGGGGGTCCCTGTCGGAGCTGCCCCTTCTTCACTCCCCCCAGCCATGTGGGTCAGAGGCAATGCCCACCGGGGTCCGAGTGGAAAGCGCCTGGCAGTCTCCCCACGCCTGACTGACCAAAGAATAGAGAAACTCTGGAGGGGCGTTGGGCTTCTTTTTCCTCACAACTTCCCCCGCCCCCTCCCCCGGGCTCCTCTTTATTTTATTTTGTTCCCAAAAGCCTCGAACTCAGAAATCCACCTGCCTCTGACTCCCAAGTGCTGGGATTAAAGGCATGTGCCACCACCCCCGGCCACTAGTAACTATTAAACACTCTGGAGTCGCAATGCAATTTTACCAAAAATAAAATAGCTATAGACATCACATTTTCTAATTTCAAACTATGGCAAGGCTATAGTAATCCAAAGCACAAGGTATTGGACATAAAATAGACAATAGACTAATAAAATAGAATAAAGAACACAGAAATAAACGGCTGTATGTATGGGTAATCCATTTTAAACAGGGCATTATGAACTCACAGTAGAGAACAGGAGTTCTTCAAAAGTTGCAAATATAACTACTATACAACACAGCAATGCTACTTCTGGGCATCCATCCAAATGGAATGAAGAACCAAACCCCAAGAGACATCTGTAATCTCATATTCTCTGAGCCAAGACATAGAAACGACCCATCTCCACTGTAGGCTAACTAAGGGAAATATGGTCCATGCGTGCAGCGTTCATTGTCTAACCACCAAAAGGACATTCTGCTGTTTGTGACATCAACAAAATGAAGGACATTATGCTATGTGAAATTAGGTACCTTCAGAAAGACAGTACACATGTGAGTTACATGTGAAAGTGAAAAAGTCAAAGTCATAGACAGAGTGAGTAGACAGGTGCTAACCAGGCCAAGAAGAAGGGGAGATGTGAACCAAGTGGCATGAAATAAGATTTTGGGAAGCTGATGGAAGACATGGGTATTGATGAATGTTCTGACCACAGAAAGCAAATATATATATTCCTCCCATGTTCTTGGTAAGTGAGGATCTTTCCCATGGACCTTGGCTCATATAGTGGTAGTGGAGCCTTTGAAAGGTAATAGACAATAGCAACTTTACACAACACCAATAGTATTTGTTCAACCAGAATAACCCAACTGGGCAGCCAAGTTAATCTCATATTACTTCAATACAACCTTCAGAAATGAGGTAGAAATATAAGTATGAAGTGTGTTCCTTGGATGCCCTATTCTCATGGCATGCAGCCCAGCATTTGTTCAGGAGAGAGTTGAGGGCTGCTCAGTGGGTAGGACACACCTGCCTCAGTATGTGCAGAACCAATTCATAGAGACAGAAAGACGCAGTCCCCGCTTGCAGTACTCACAGTCTAATTATGTAACACATGCAGAGTATATCATTTTAATTGCACATGTAAGTAGAGGTAAGTGTAAAATATGTTACTTTTTAGGGGGTGCACTGGATATTTCAATGGGAAGATTAGTGATGGAGATTCCTTTTTGAGGTATGAATAAACATGAGTCCTTCCATACCACAGTCAGGTCCGGAGGCACCTCCTCTTAGAAGGCTAGCTTTTATATGACTACTCACAAAACATCAGGGTTGTTTTGTTTGAGAAAAAAAGGTTTATATGTTTATATGACTACTCACAAAACATCAGGGTTGTTTTGTTTGAGAAAAAAAAGTTTTGTTTTTTCATCTACACTGCTTAGCTCTTACCAATCTGTGTTTAGCATAGTAATCCTGAAAAACAACCCTGGGGTTCAGTGCTCCAACCAAAAATCTTTCACTGGATGTCTTCCAGTGCTGTCTCATGGTGTTTGGAATTTTGGCACAAGATCTAGAGAGTCCATGGTAGCTTACACAGTGTTCACATTTGTTATCTTTGTAAAATGGTGTAATCATCGCGGTATCATTGGTAAATCAGAAGCTCTTGAATCTGGAGTTACTTAAGGACACTGGGAAAGATGATTGGTAAGAATGTACAAAACTAAAGCCTAGTCCAAATGAGCCATGATTGAAAGTCTCTCCCTCTACCTTCCCTCCCTCCCTCCCTCCCTCCCTCCCTCC
>NC_034611.1:15799068-15804889 GCF_900095145.1 Mus pahari | reverse complement strand
AAAAAAAAAAAAAACATGCAAGATAGGTGGACATGGTCACATTATAATCCCTTAGTACTTTTAAAATACATTGTTAAATATAGAAACAATAATGAATTCACTTGAATAGTTTTATAATTGTAAACATAAAGAAAAATTTAATGCTTTTAATTTATTTTCCTCTCTATTGTTAGATAAGGAATCTCATGATATATTTAGATCATATTTGCCCTCAGCACCTTCTAGATCCACTGCTTTCCCCACCTACCAAAATTTTGTCTTTAAAAAAAACCTCCATCCATTCTAAATTATTCTGTCATATTACTCTTGGATTTGTGGGCTTCTACTGAAATAAGTTGCTCTACCAGGAGCTACAGTCTCCATTCCCAGCAGCCATCGATTATCAGTAGATCCTCACCTAACGCTAGGTCTTCATCATCTCCCCACTCCTTGCTGGGATTTGGTTTGGCTTGGGTTTGCACAGATCACTACTGCCATGAGCTCATAGGTATACCTGCCCTCCAGACACCATTTCCTTACAGTTGCCCAGCTCCTGTGGTCCTTACAATCTTTCTGCCCACCTTTTCCAAAATGATTCCTGACCCTTGGGAGGAGGTGGTGTGATACAGACTTCCCATTTAGGACTGAAGATCCCACATTCTACTAGTCTCTGAACTTTCATGGACATAGGTCTATCAATTAACATCTACTGCAAATTAAAGCTTATCTGCTGAGAGACAAGAGAGGCATTGCTCTATAGGTATAATGATAAGTCATTGTTAGCATATTTAAAGCATGTTCACTTGAAATAATAGAAGCCCCTAGGCCTTGTGAGACCACATTCTCTTGGACTGAAATTCATGCCAGATATGGTGGCCTTAGATTCAATCACAAAATGTTTGGTATTCCCCTAACATGTTTCACTGTTGCACCAGTAAGGATATCTTTTCAGGACAGTCATTATTGTAGCTTACAGGGCTCACACCCATGTAAGACTAAGGATTACATTTCTCCTTCAGTAGCATGCATATCACTTTCTAGCACTATGAAAGTTAGCTAGTAGGGATGAAGTTTCCAGCGCAGTTCAAACTCGATTTCTCCATGTTCAAGTATGTGGAGTCTTCAGCAATATGGTTTAAGTGTCAAGTTCAGGAGAGTAACTGTCTTAAATTATTTTCTATTGCTATAAGAAAATACCATGACCAAGGCATCTTATAAAAGAAGGTGTTTAATTGGACTTATGGTTTCAGGGGGTTAGAGTCCATGATGGTAGGCTGAACAAGTCCATGATGGTGACAAGAACAGCTAAGAGTTCACAACTCAATTTTCAAGCAGGAGACACACACACATACAGAGAGAGAGAGAGAGAAAGAAAGAGAGAGAGAGAGAGAGAGAGAAAGAGAGAGAGAGAGAGAGGAAGGAGGAGGAGGAGGAGGAGGAGGAGGAGGAGGAGGAGGAGGAGGAGGCTGGGAATAAAGCAAGTGTTTGAAACCTCAAAGCCTGCCCCCAGTGACAATCCTCGTCTAACAAAGCCACACATCTTAATCTTTCCCAAAAGTTTGACCACTTTGGAGACAAGTATTCAAACATATGAATTGATGGGGCCATTGTCATTCAAACCACTATAGCAACTAAGAGCACTGACAATAACCCACAATGTTTGGCACTATGTGACCTTAGTGACTAACAAGTTCAAGAGGTAACTTTTTCCTGGAAATGGGCTTTTCATTTGTTAACCTGTGGTATCTAGTAGGAGCATTGACACCTCATAATAGGGTGAGTTCTTGATTCTTTTTACACATGTGTATGTATATATTTTAGGAAGCTTCTACAGTAAGTAGTGGGTTCTATATGACCTTTTGGAAAGATATTTAGTGTTATGTGTCCTTTTCCATTGTGATGGCCGATCTTGGTTGTCAACTTAATTACATTTGCACTCAACTAAAATCCAAACTGCCAGACACTCTTGTGAAGGATTTTTCTTAACCAGATTATTTGAAGCAGGAAGATCCATCCAAAATCTGGGCAACTTAACTGGTAACAGCCTACAGAAAAGGACACAAAAGAAGGAAACTTTGATTTTTTGCCTACTTGTTTACACCCTTGATGGCAAGTCCATCTAACTTTTTGCTGCAGCTGGTGTTAATCCAACTTCTTCCTATTCAAGCGTAGACTGAGGATCAGCAGATCTCCAAAAATCCTCCAGAACTTCAGCACCAGGTTGGAACTGCTGAGACATCCAGCCTTGTGCATTGAACAACTATTGGATTTTTAGCCTTTCTTCGTGTGACAGCCATTGGTGGAATATCTGGACAACATCCTGTCAGCCCATATATTATATATAGTCTACCAGTTCTGTTCCTTTAGAGAACCCTGATTAATGCACCAATATTTCCTCTTCTGCTGGTAGGATATGCTTAAGAGGTTGAGGTAGAGGGTCAATAGGAATAGGTTAGAATGTTAATCAGTGTCAGTGATAGGAACACTGCAGGAAGACTGCCTCCTTTTTCTCTTACAGGAGGAAGAAGGAAAAGATCAGAAAGAGGAAGTGAAGAGAAAGTGAAAAGAGAAGCAGGAGAGGGAAGGTTGGTTTGCCCAAGGGTGATGTTTACATAAGGTCAGCTCTGGAGCCTGGATGATGGGGCCCAATCACTTCCCATTAAACTCAGTCTCCATATAATTCCCATAGATAATAAATGGCTTCCTCCGAGAGAGGAAGTAATAAATAAATGTTAACATTCAAAAAGTTCTCAAAAGTTATGAAAATTACTTTGAAGCTGAGTGAAACAATGCAGTTAGTATCCCCACTAACCATAGGCTTCATTAAGAAATCATTGTTTATTTGTGATATCTTATGCTGTTTTAAAACTAATAAGAACCTAACACTATGTCCTGGTGGCAGCATCACCTCTATACATAACACATTATCCTAACTCATATTAACTCCTGGTTTTCAGGAATGCAGAATTATTTAGCTGGATGCCTGGGCTTAGGGTCTTTTCTGAGGTTTCAGTCCTCAGAAGGCCAGACAGGGGCTGAGGAGCCCTGTTCAGATTCACTTGTAGAGTTATTGGCTGGCCTTATAAGCCTGTATTCAGTTTTATTTGTATGGTCTTCGTCATGGTCTCAGTAGCATTTGGGTTCCCTTATAATGAGCCATCTGATTGCAAAGGAGAATGCTAAACATGTACTCTGTAGTCTGATAGGAACCTAACCTCAAAGGGACATTTATCACTTTTGTTGTATCCTGTCCTTTAGACAGCAGGCATGATGTCTTATGCTCATAATTCCAGCATGTAAAAGGCTAAAACAGATGCACTGTTCAGAGTATATGGCTAACCTTCTACACTATGTGTTCCAGGCTACACTGGGCTATAGTATGAGACGCTGTGTCAAAAACACAATAGCAACAGAAGGAAGTCATAAGGTTCAGAGTTCTTCCAGGAAGTGATTCCTAGAAGGAAAAATACAAGGCAGTCTTGGAGGTTGTCCCACCCAAGGACTACAGGCTGGGTTATAGATTGGAAAGCCAGAATTCATGTTTTGGTTCCTCCACTTACCAGCCTTATGATTGCCATCTTTCTGTTTCTGAGTCCTCATTTTAGAAAGGAATAATAGACCACTGACCACAGAGGGTTGATAGGAGAAAGAAAAACTTGAAGCCAGGCAGAGGACTAGGCAAGCCCTACAGAAGTTAGAGTTATCATTGAAAGGGTTTGTCTGATGCAGCACATTCCCCAGTGTTGTGGAGAAGACATGGGAACTTTCTGTGCTAACTCACGTCCTGGAAAATCCATGTTTAACGTGTTACCTGTATGAGGCAGCGCCAAAGGAAGAAGGAAATGGTTTCATATGAGCAATGACAGGATTATAAATGTCTGTCCAGGCAGAGTAGAACTTTTCCTTCATAGTACAGTCCTGCTTGGAAAGGGGATGCAGGATCAGGTGAGCCACTGTGAGATGTGCAACCCCAGAGCAGCAGCTTCGCTCTACTTTTCAGGTCCCCACCCTATTCCTGAGGACAAAATAGGGTACCAAGAACCTCTTAACTTTGCCCTTTAGAAAGACTATATTTGAGAACTGTCCACTTTAGTCCAAGGTTACAGAATTCCAATAGGACTAAAGTCAAAGCAAACATGCCACCTCAAGTCATTATTGATTTTAGGGGACAGCTCTGTCTCCACATTAGAGCCAAAAGCCCATGAAACTACCAGTAAAGAAAACTCATGACTCAGGGAAGAGCACCCTCCTAATAATGTGACAGTAATCACAGCACCCAGGACTTGCATGATGTCCATTGTCTTTTGCACCCTATAGACTATGTCATGTCACAGACAAGGGGACTATAGTTTAAAGTTACATGATGTGTGACAAAGCAAAGATCTGATCCCAGGTGATATAAGTCTGATTTCATGTTTACTACAATGTCAATAGCTAAGAGAAAAAAAAAAAAACAGAGTTTCAAATTATCAGGCAGTATTTGCATGTGTATGCATTCATGTGATATTTCTTTTCAAATTCTTGCCTACATTCTTAACAATAATAAGGCAATACCCCATGAGTAAAGCATCATTGCCCTATGCCCCCCTTCCCTAGTATATCCCAGTGTATGGCCTCACAGACAAGAGGGGAAAGGTAAAAGATAGTTAATCTCAGATTTTGGGACTAGTACCCTCCTAGAAATATTTTATCTTTCTTTAGAATATAGAGTTGACTTCTGCTTGTCTGGAAGCTCTGTAGGGTCAGATTACCAAGGGCCAGTACTAATGTGCTAAAGATATTAGGAAACCAAAAGCTACATTTAAGCCTTCAGCCAATGGAAAGATGCTGCAAATATCTGATGTGAAGAACGGCCTGCTAAATACTTGGCACATAGAGGTTAAGGGAAGGGGGAGTGGTTCTTTTCTTCTCATCCTGAGCCTTCCTTGAACAGAGATGGAATAAAGGTGACAAATCCAAAGAGCTTTGGAGACTAGACCATGATGAGGCCAAAAGGTGGTTCCGTGTGTAGTGGTCCAGCTGAGCACATGGCGAGGCGATGGATGGATGGATGGATGGTGTGCAGATCACTGTCAGAAGACTCTGTTCAACTTAGCAGAAAAAGAAGAAAACAATCTCACTTAAAATCCCATGGAAAACTTGAGGGAGTAAACATCGCCATGACAGTGAGTGATCTGTTCAAATAATTATTTGTGGAAGATGACTAGCCAGACACAAGTGGAAGGAAAGATAACATGTTCTTGCATTGAAGAATCAATATTATAGAGTTATACTAACCAAACTGGTTTGGACATGAAATAATTCCTATTGAAACTCTATAACGTTTTTCTCATAACCAGGAAAAGAGTCCTAAAATTTGTACAGATTCACTCAGCACTGTAAACAGACAAAGCAATACCAAAGCTAGAGATATCCTAGTTGCCAGGCTACAACAAACCTGCATATCACAACCGCAGAACACCAGAATAGAAACACTGTAGAGAGCAGCAGAGACAGTCCAGAGACAGAACAACTCCACTGCAGTAACGTTGACCTTTAGCTAAGTGCCCAGTATGTAATCAATAAAGGACAGTCTCCTCCACAGTCAGCACTTTAAAAATTGGAGACCCACATGCAGAAGAACAAAGCTGGATTCTAATCTGACTTTAGACATAAAAATCAACTCAAAATGGACTAAAGGCTTAGTTAAGCCTAAAACTGAAAAACTGATAGAAAAATATAAAAGATGATTGTTGACACTGGCTTTGGTTACACACTCCCCCCCTTCTCTCCTCTCTCTCTCTCTCTCTCTCTCTCTCTCTCTCTCTCTCTCTCTCTATATATATATATATATATATATATA
>NC_034611.1:15778657-15798423 GCF_900095145.1 Mus pahari | reverse complement strand
AAGAAAGAAAGAAAGAAAGAAAGAAAGAAAGAAAGAAAGAAAGAAAGAAAGAAAGAAAGAAAGAAAGAAAGAAAGAAAATCACAAAGCTACAAGGAGTTACTTTCTCATACATGTAAGAACAGCCTTCTCCAAAAGAGAATGATAATCATGATGAGTATGTTGAGAAAAGGGATTGTTGAATATTGCTAGGAAGATAAGATAAATGAATAGAGCTGTTAAAGAAGACAGGATGGAGAGTACTTAACAATTCAGACAGTTCTGTGAGTTCCGAGAGCCTAGCAATATCCCTTCATGGTATATGTCCAAAGGAAACAAGATCATTATGTCAAGGAGACATCTGTTCTCCTATATGCATTTTACCATTGTTTGCAGTATCAAAGACATAGCAATAACACAAATGCCCACAAACAGATGAATAGCCAAGTCACTGTGGCACATACGCACAATGGAAGACTTAGTTGACTAAACTAGGCATAGAAAGATTAACATTGCATGATCTCACTCTAGGCTTGTCCTTAACTGGGTGGGGCCCTAGCTACTCTAGAACCAATATGCTTGCCAACTGCTGACTCTCTCTGCCCTATAGTCACCTATTCTGGGCACAAAACCTAGAAGCTTCCACCTGCAGGGTCTGTTCACCTCATACTCAAGTTACCCGAGTAAGTGGCTTGATTCCAATGCTGACAAAGGGAGTTTGTGCACGCCGTGGCTCCACAAAGACCAACAAGCTTGCTCATGTTCTTGTGGGACCTGCTGTTATTATCTACAAAACGTTTGACTATCAAAAGCAAATGTGATCCTAAAGTCAACTGACTAACCGACCTCTAGTCCCTGGTTGTCATATTAACTGATGAAAACTGGATTGAAGATGAGAATAAATATTAGTTGTACATTAATGTAGATAAAGTATGGCTGCCAGAAGCTGGGAGATTATTTTTAGCATTAATATTTATCTTGGGTAAACATGTAGATATTCATTCCGGCTAAGCTAATTATTTCTTCTCATTCAGATACACACAATTTGCCATAAAACAGCTCATGCTAAGCCCGGGTACTTTGCCTAGCTAATCACCTTGCTCCACCATTTGTTTCTAACTGGGGCTTACAGTCAGGTGATTATGACCACACAGCTTTTATGCAGATTCTGGGAATCCAAACTCCAGGCCTTATGTATGCATGCAAGCACTTTGCCTACCCAGTAACCTCCTCAGCCTCAAGTTGGTGTTTCTTTCCTTTTTTCTTTTCTTTTCTTTTCTTTTCTTTTCTTTTCTTTTCTTTTCTTTTCTTTTCTTTTCTTTTTTTGGGGGGTGGGGGATGGGAAGAGGGGGGGAAGGGAAGCAGAAAAGGAGCAAGAGAGACAAGTTGGTGTTTTTAAAGCCTTATAACAAGGAGAATGGATCCACACCCAAAGGAATTAGCATTGCGCTGATATTTCAGTACATTTTATTCCAAAATAAAACAGGACAATTTCCCGCTGAGCTAGCTACCACACGATGCCTGTACCTTATACCCAGTGCTGTAAGTCACCCTCAGAACACATCTTGGCTTTTAGAAATGCTTGCTGAGGATCAGATGCTTAAGAGTGATGCTTCTAGGAAACCAAGTTGTAGCAGACTAGAAATGACACTTTTACGGGGGGCAGAGCGGTTGTTTCCTCTGTCCTTGCATCAGTATGGCTGTGACTCATCTAAATGGAACTGAGGCAGCTTTTTAAAATTCTACTTTATGAAGAAAACCTCACCCTCATAGTGATCCCATTTTCTGAGTACAGGGTCAAGCCCACTCATATGCTCAGCTATATCCTCAAACTGTTCTTGTGAAAACTAACGTTTGTTTACAGCTCAAAACTAAAGATGAAAGGTCACATTTCAGACAATTCTAGAACAGAAGCACCATACATGGAGATAACTTAAGGTAACCACAAACAAGTAATTTAATCAAAAAGGGGACAGATTTAACTTAATTAAGGACAGATGAATAAGCCAAGTATATTGTCTATAGTTGTTTCTATCTCTTGCTGTACTGGTCATAATTCTAATGAAATCTCAAAGCTTTACAATGTTGAAAGCATCTTTAATGGGACAAAGCAACATCCTTTTTTGTTTGCAGAAATGTGTGTAAGCTTTCTAACTCATATATTGTAATTATTGAAAATTGAGAGGAATATTGGGAGAGGGCTCTGAGGTCATGGCACTTGCCAGTAGGTGACATTATTTGTTTTTAACAATATTCCAAATTACTTTAAAAGGTTGATCCAATAAGAAGTAAACAAACTAGACTCTTAAAACAGTCATTTCCTGTAACCAGAAAAGACTTCTACTGGAGGGATTGGGACACTAACCCAGCCACAATCTTGCCTACAAGAGTTGTAGGGACAAAGAGAAGCAGAAATTGAGGTTAACCAATGACTGGCCCAGATCAAGACTTACGCCATGAGGGGGAGCCCACCCCAGACACTGTTAATGATATTCTGTTATACCTGCAGAAAGGAGCCTAGCATACCTGCCACCAGAGAGGCTTCAGGCAGCAACTGATGGAAACAGACGCAGAGACCCACAGTCAAACATTGGGCAGAGTTTGGGGAATCCTGTGGAAGCGGGGGAAGAAGGATTGAAGGAATCAAAGAGGTCAAGGACACCTCAAGAAAACCCGTAGAATCAAACTATCTTGTGCTCATAGGTGCTCACAGAAATGACAAACAGAGAACATGAACGGGATGGACTTAAGCCCTCTGCACATAAACAATAGTTGTACATCTCAGTCTTGGATCCCTTTGCTCTAACTGGGTTGCCTTGTCTAGCCACAATAGGAGAAGATGTGCCTAGTCCTACTGCATCTTGGTATGCCAAGGCTGTTGATATCCATGGGAGGCCTCCCCTATTCTGAGGAGAAAGGAAGGAAGGAGGTGAGAAACGGGGTTGGGAGGAGAGGAGGGAGGGGACGCACAATAGTATGTAAAGTAAAAAGAAATAATTTGCTTGTAAAGAAGCAAAAAAGAGAAGCAAACAAATTTTAAAAAAAAGGGAAAGTGAACTTGGGAAGAAGGGGGGTTGTTCAGTAGGAGGGGAGGGGGATGAGAGGATAAGGGGAGAGGAATTGTTAAAGAATAAGTAAATAAGAACCAAGCGAAATGTTTCCTACTTTCCAGGTAGTAGTGGGTAAAGCAGAGGACCATACAGTCGATCATAGACAGATAGACATTACTACGTTGTTCAAGATTTCAGAGGAAAAGGGTTTGTCTGAGGTCTCACTGACAGTTAATCCATGGACTTCAGCTATAGTTATACTTTCCCCAACCTATGCCATTTATGTACACTGCATTGTTCCTATGGAAGGTTGCATGGAACACAGGCACTAAGAAGTAAATGAGCTCAAGTGTGTAATTTGATGAGCTCAGTTTGAGGATGCTGATCTAGTGGAATTTAGTGAGGCACTGTTTTAAGCATCTGGCCAAGGGACATGCTGTTCTTCTTGCTTGCTCAACTGATTCTAGCCACAAGGAAGTTCAAGGAAGGACAACAAGAACATTTTCACACTCTTGCCTCCATTTCATATTGGTATATATTTTGTTGGTGCTAGGGTAAGTTCTACAGAAGTTTTAAAAAATAAATCTTAAAGAAATCATGGGTTGTACACCGATACATTAACTGAATTGAGAGGACTACATTTCCCTTTGTTCTATTCCATTCTTAGATATTGGAAGTTCATACAATAGGCTCATAAAAAGGTGAGTTAATGATTCATATGTATTAGAACAAAGAAATATCATAAGTAAGGTGTGCATGTGTGTACTAATAGCTTAGACATGCCAAGAGTTCAGTAACTAAAGAGCTAGCTGTATGGTTTCCAAAGTCAACATAGTCTTGTGTTACATAGAGACCCAGATCCAAGATCAAGGTTGTTTACTGACAAGAGTAGACCTTGAACTGAACTTAACAAGGTCTTTGGGGGGAGGGGCCCCTGGCATCAGACTAAACTTGCATGTAGCTTTGATCTTTTGGGTACTTATGCTTATATTAAGGTAATGATATATTCTTAGGCTTACAAGCTCTAGTCAGATGATATGCCAAACAGAACAATCCAGCAGCACTACAGATCCATCTTAAGAATAAGAAATCAATCCTCCATGAACTGGTAGGCCAATGCCATTTACTACAACTTCTGAAAAAGGCAAATTGCTTTCTACAGAATTGCTCCTGTGTTACAATTCCTTCTTGGGACATCAATTGATTTGGATAGGGACTCAGTTTATTTTTTATTATTTAGCAAAGGTAGGTATCAAGAAAAATAAGGCATGTACAGTTCCTTTCCAAGGCTTTGTTTCTTCAGAGATGAGAGTGCATGTGCAAACCACAGACATTTCCAAGTTCAATATCTGTGTCATTGTAGAATGAGTCTAAACCATACACAAAGGATAGCAAGACGGTGGTGGTACATAAATCAAATTGGCCAAGGATGCTCATGAAAGTGAAGTCAGGGGCTGGAGAGATGGCTCAGTGATTAAGAGCAGTGACTGCTCTTCCAGAAGTCCTCAGTTCAATTCCCGTCAACCACATGGTGCCTCACAACCATCTGTAATGGGATCTGATGCCCTCTTCTGGTGTGTCGGAAGACAGCGGCAGAGTACTCATATACACAAAATAAATAAAAAAAATTTTTTTTAAAAAAAAAGAAAGAAAATGAAGTAAGCTGGCAATGCTGGAGAATGCTGGGAAAGGCTCAATATGGAATGAGAATTAGGATCTATCTCAGACAAGAATTAGAAGGAAGGGAACTGGAGCCATATCTGTCCACCGTATATCCTTTCCTCTCCCTCTCCCTATCTCCCCGCTAACACTGTGTCCTCAGGGCTGGGTGTGGTTAACAAATACGTAACAATCTCTGTATCACTTATTATTTCTCCACTTTTGGAACATACTATCAGCTGTTGTTCATCTTGGAAGTGAAGACAGAGTTCTGAGTCACTTTTCCAGAGACACACAAGAATGAGTAGCAGAAATGGGAATCACAGATCTGTCTCAGTCTGGGTAATCCATTCCACCAGGCTACACAGAAGTGAGATGGATATTTTGCACTGGGAGTGAGGGGAACCCCTGGCTACTTATCATCTAAATAGCTGATAGACATGTTTTAGTGACTCGAAATATTGATCTCTACTTTCAGGTCTCTAAAGAAGTAAGTAGGAATTACTTTTGGTATATCATTATTTTTCTCTTAAAATTGGATCTTTATCAGAATTAATTTTCTTATACGAGTTTGGATACTAGTTACTTTTCTATTGCTGCAGTAAAATATCATGACCAAAGGCTACTCTAGGAAGAGAAAAAAATATTTGGATTGCAGCTCCAGAGGCAGAGTCCATGATGGCCGGGGAGGGATGACAAGTGGCTGGAGTAGGAGGCTGAGGGGTCACATCTCAACCACACACAGGAAGCACATTTTGTCTCTGTAACTCCTCCCATGGATATTTTGCTCCCCCCCCCCTCGATTAAGGACCAAAGTATCCACATTTTGGTCTTCCTTCTTGAACTTCATGTGAAGTTAGACTCCAGAGAACCAAATAACCCTATTTAAAAAATGGGTTACAGAACTAAACAAAGAATTCTCAACTGAGGAATACCGAGTGACTAAGAAGCACCTAAAGAAATGTTCAACATCCTTAGTCATCAGGGAAATGCAAATCAAAATAACCCTGAGATTCCACCTTACACCAGTCAGAATGGCTAAGATTTAAAACTCAGGTGACAGCAGATGCTGGTGAGGATGTGGAGAGAGAGGAACATTCCTCCATTGCTGGTGGGATTGCAAGCTGGTACAACTACTCACTTTGGTGGTTCCTCAGAAAATTGGATATAGTACTACCCGAGGACCCAGAAATACCACTCTTGGGCATATACCCAGAAGATGCTCCAACATGTAATAAGAACACCTGCTCCACTATGCTCATAGCAGCCTTATTTATAATAGCCAGAAGCTGGAAAGAACCCAGATGTCCTTTATCAGAGGAATGGATACAGAAANTGTGGTACATTTACACAATGGAGTACTACTCAGCTATTAAAAACAATGACTTCATGAAATTCTTAGGGAAAATGGATGGAACTAGAAAATATCATCCTGAGTGCGGTAACCCAGTCACAAAGAACACACATGGTATACATTCACTGAGAAGTGGACATTAGTCCAGAAGCTCGGAATACTCAAGATACAATGTGATATGCTTTTTAAGATTCAGGAAGGAAGGAGTGCTTTGCACTCATGCTTGACAGTGTTGTCTGCTTGTTTCTTACCTTCCACTCCTGCATCTGGATGGATGTTCACTGGCCTTGATGTTACCGAGGTGAGCTTGCCTGGATGAGAAACCTATGATTTAAGACCTAATGAGAATTGTATAGTGCCCATCCTCACTTCTGGCTACACAAATTTACAGGTGTCAGATGTGGCTATTGCACTGTTCTGGCTCCTCAGCATGTTCTAGGAATGGTGCTATTCTCTTCTTAAAAACATCTCTTCCTTGTTTTATTGACTTTAATGTAGAAAGGTTTTTGGTTTTTTTTTTTAAGTTTATTTATTTATTCACTTCACATCCCAATATCAGCCCCTCCTTTCCTCCCAGCATCCTCTCATGAAGATTCCCCAGCCAACCTCCCTCCTCTTCTCCTCTGAAGAAGGGGGAGCACCCCTCTGGGTATCACTCCACCCCCCACTCTGGCACATCAAGCCACAAGTCACTGCAGGACTAGGTGCATCCTTTCCCACTCAGACCAGACAAGGCAGTCTAGATAGGGGAATGGGATCACAAATAGGCACCAGATTCACAGTCTCTGTGCCAGTTGCTAGGGGACCACGTGAAGACCAGCTGCATGTCTGCTACATTTTTGTGTGTGGGGGGGTGGCATTGGGGGTGGCTATTTGCAGCCTACGCTTGCTCTTTGGTGGTTTCGTCTCTGGAAGCTCCCCAAGGTCCAAGTTACTTGACCTTGTTGGTCTTCCTGTAGAGTCCCTATCTCCTTTGGGAACATCAGCCCTTCCCTAACTCTTCCATAAGACTACCCAAGTTTCATCTAATGTTTGGCTGTTGTTCTCTGTATATCTATCCATTGGCTCCTGGGTAGAGACTCTCAGAGGACAGTTATGCTAGGTTCCTGTGTGCAAGCATAACAGAAGGAGTTACAGAGACAAAGTATGGAGCAGAGACTGAAGGAAAGGCCATCCAGAGACTGCCCCACCTGGGGACCCATCCCAAATACAATCACCAAACCCAGACACTATTGTGGATGTCAACAAGTGCTTGCTGAGAGGAGCCTGATATAGCTGTTTTCTGAGAGGCTCTACCAGTGCCAGACAAATACAGAAGTGGATGCTCACAGCCATCCATTGGACTGAGCACGGGGTCCCCAATGAAGGAGCTAGAAAAAGGGCCCAAGGAGTTGAAAGGGTTTGCAGCCCCAGAGGAGGAACCATATGAACCAACCAGTATCCCCAGAGCTCCCAGGGAGTAAATCACCAACCAAAGAGTATACATTGTAGGACTCATGGCTCCAGCTGCATATGTAGTAGATGTCCTAGTTGGTCATCAATGGGAGGAGAGGTCCTTTGTCCTATGAAGGCTTAGTGTAGGGGAAAGCCAGGGCCAGGAAGTGGGAGTTGGTGAGTTGGTGAGCAGGGAGAAAAGAGAGAGGAGAGGGGGAGAGGACTTTCAGAGGGGAAACTGGGAAAGGGGATAACATTTGAAATGTAAATAAAGAAAATATCTAATTAAAAAAAATAGTGTCAGGGATTTGTGCTTGCCCATGGGATGGGTCTCAATTTGGGTCAGTCATTGGTTGGCCAATCCCTCCATCTCTGCTCTGTCTTTGTCTTTGCATGACTTATAGTCAGGACACATTTTGGGTGAAAGGTCTTGTGGGTTGGTTGCTGTCCTTATCCCTCCACTGAGAGTCCTGCCTGGCTATGGGTGTGGCCATGTTAGAGTCTGTATTCCCCACTCCTAGGAGCCTCAGTTGAACACCACCATAGACACCCTGGGGCTTCCCCCAATCCCATGTCTCTGGTATGTTCTAGACATTACCCCCTGCCCCCAATAAAGATATTTATAAATGATGTTACTATAGATGTTTCTGAAAATTGATGGTGACAGCGAGTAGAACCCAAGTGGTTCCACTTGATAGTTGAAGTAATTCACATGTTTATATAAAGCACCTTCAGAGGAAATTTGCACACAGAAGCAAGATAAAGAAAACATGAAGCCATTAGAGATGTAGGAACATGCAAAGATATATTTTAACATTATGTCCTTTAGTTTTAAGTTGTCAAAGCTAGAGAATTACGAAGAATCAGTAAAGAAAAAAAATATTGTTTCAGAGTTACAGTGAGAAAGTATTAGGGATCATTGAATTGTTTAATGCCTATGAGGAATGAATAATTATATAGTTGGCATTATGTAATAGAAATATTTACTATCACACAGGCAACAAAGGATAATTTTGTAGTTCTACAGAGGGAGAAAGAATGAGAGTGAATGTAAGAACCAACAGTGGAAATAAAAATAAAACTAAGTGAAACATAAAATAACAAGAAATGAGTTAGGAGAACTGAGGAAGAACATAGATGGGCTAATCCTCAGGGTGGTAGTGGAAAAGGCCAGCCATTTTTAAACAACCTGTAGTTCTCAGAAGCCCCAACATTCTTCAAGGAGGCACCAAAGAGGATAGACATATCCTGACATAAAGTCACCAGCGATAAGAGAACTCAGAATCCAGTCCATACCTGTGTGCAAAGCCTGGACACAAACCATTTCACCATTTTTTGTGTTAGTAACAGTGTCTTCATTAGGGTTTTACTGCTGTGAACAGGTACCATGACCAATGCAAGTCTTATAAAAGACAACATTTAATTGGGGCTGGCTTACAGGTTCAGAGGTTCAGTCCAGTATCATCAAGACGGGGCCACGGTAGCATCCATGCTAGTATGGTGCAGGAAACGCTGAGAGTTCTACATCTTCATCTGAAGGCTGCTGGTGGAAGGCTGACTTCTAGACAGTTAGGGTGAGGGTCTTAAGCCCACGCCCATAGTGACACACCTACTCCAACAAGGCCACACCTCTTAATAGGGCCACTCCCTGGGCCAATCATGCACAAAGCATCACAGTTAACTTTATTTTTATTTTTATTTTTTATTTATTTATTTATTTTTGAGACAGGGTTTCTTTGTGTCACCTTACCTGTGTTGGAACTCACTCTGTAAACCAGACTGGCCTCAAACTTGGAGATTCACCTGCTGCTGCCTGCCAAGTGCTGGGATGAAAGGCGTGGGCCATCACTGCCTGACATCAGTTAACTTTTAAGGAGCCATTTAATTGAATTTTTTTTTTTTGGAACATTTATTTATTTGTATATGCTGAGACAGAGTATGGCATAGAGGTGGCAGTCTGAGGAGAACTTGTAGAACTACTTTTGTCCTCACACCATGTGTTCCAGAGATCAAACTCAATTTGTCATGCTTGGTGGCAGGAGATTTTACCTGTTGAGCTCTCCTGCTTGTCTGTGCAGTTAAAAGAAGTGCCAGAGATTGTTGTGGACAGCCCTGGGGGCTAATTATATTTGATGTTAATTCCATTCTCCTGTGGGTGGCTGCGAACAAGGAATGAGTCAGCACTCAGGTGATTTTTCTGTAAACCTACTTCCCACCTTAATTTGTAAAATAAAGGAGAGCTGATGATTGGGCAGATAAAGGGAAGCAGAAGGTGGGAGAGAGAAGAAGGGGAAAATGGAAGAGGGAGAGGATGCAGAGGAGGAGGAAGAAGGAGAAACCACAGGTTCTAAGGGGTCTCATAGATGTGGAAGACGGTAGTGTAGCGGTAGATCTGCCCAATCTAGGCACACAGCATGCAATCATATTAACCATGTTGTGTTTTCATTGCCGGGGTATATTTGGGATGGAGATTTACCACAACAGGCGATGTCTCAGAAGTTAAGAGCACTTGGGTTTCACTTCAGCCTCCACAGAAAAAGGCTCAGAATTGCCTGTAACTCTAGCTCCAAGGATCCATCACCTTTTTCTGGCTTCGGTGGGCACTGCACACACACACACACACACACACACACACCCTTAGATGATATTTTTAAAAACTTTATACATAGCCAAAATATCACTTCGCAAAATTATTTGTAGTTTTCAACATATCTTGTCCATACACAAATTGCAGAAAAGTTTAAGGCAGAAGGTAAACAACTCGAAACTTCATGAGAAAAATCCCTGAATCTGACCATTTCACTAGGCCCCTCCCTCCCAAGAATAAATGTTTAAAGCTTCTTCTCAGAGTCACTCTGAGACAAGCCGAAATGCAAAGAAGATTCTGACGCCAAACCCGTTAGCAGCCTGGAAGAAGCAGAAACCAGATGCGCTCCATAGACCAACTCAACTGATGCACCTGGAAAAGACACTCTCCACCCTGCTGAGCTGCCTGCAGGCTGTGCAGTGTGTTAGCATTCCAGTGAGTGGTAGCTGCCACCCATGCTGGCGTGGGCTTTGGTGAAGTAGCTGTTTTTGAGTCATTTCTGTTCACATAAGGAGCCCCAATAAAACTCATTAGTTCACCAAGTTGGACTTCGATGGTGTATGGGGTATAGATACATGAGTTGTGTTTCTCCACAGTTTTTTCTTCTTCACATAAGCGTACACATATAAAGTAGACAAGGAAAGGAAGATGTTCTCATATTTGGAATGTTTCATATTCTAAAGTACAAAAAGTAAGAATACAAAGATGTTTGTAAAGATTTTTCTGGGACAAGGGCATCCTGACAGTCTGGAGCCAAGGGATTCCACAAAGTCACACCATGCAACAAAGTCACGCCATGCAACAAACCTCACACAGATTTATTGGGGAGAGGAAAAGGATGGTGGGTGCTGCATCTGAATGGAAAGAGAGAGACATCAGAGGGTTAGAGGAGGAGATCCTTTAATAAGATCTTCAGGGACATGATCTTAGTGGGAAAGTATCTTATGATAGGCAATATTGTTAGGTCATTAACACTGAGTCAAGGGCTGGGATTTCCAAGTCTCTAAGCTTAGCATCAAAACAGGGGTAGGGTGCTTTTCCTTGGTCCTATGTCCTCAGGCCTGGGGTCAAGTTGGGGCCGGGGGGGGTGGTGGTTCTTTTCCTAGCACTTTTACCCTACAACTTTTGGTCCCATGCATTTCAGACCAGTGACATTCAGTCTGTATCTGAAAACTGAGGAATTGAAGGAATAGACACTGTCATATCGGAACTGCCTGGCCGTTGTCCTCCTTGCATTGGGGTCGCTGCAGGAGGAATGTTTCAGCCGTGGTGAAGGGTAAGGAATGAGCAGATAGAAACAAGCATGGAGAGTCCTGATGCATAAGGTGCTGGGGCAAACTTCACAGGCACTACCCACATGGTCTCTGTTAATGAGGATGCTGGGTTCAGGAAGGTTTAGTAACGTGGGTGTAGTCTAACAGGAGTCTCAGTCTCTTTTTCCACAGTTATACTTTGTGCACTGAGGCTTACTGACAACTGAAATGGAGGGGTTTACAAAATAGATTTTATATGTATATATGTGTGTAATTTGCTCATTCCCATTCATATATATGACACATGTGCACATACATGATTATATAATAGCTAAATGTGATTCCACAAATGAGGAAAAACATGGGATATTTCCTTCCCCACTGCCCACTCTTGTTCCACCCATCCCTCTCCCTATCTCTTTGACCGCTTGCCCTCCTCACAGTCTTTCTTCCTTTTCACATCCTATGTGTACATACTTTTACAATTTACATTCTGCATATGAGAGAGAACACATGACATTTGTCTTTCTGAAGGTGTTGGACATTATTTTCTTGCAGATGACGTCATTTCATTCCTCTTTATGGCTGGAAGTTTCCAGGGAAGGCTTGCTAGATTTTAAGTTGAACTCAACAGTAGCAAATGTTATTTTTTACCAGATATCTCACACATATAAATAGACTGGTGTGTGTGTGTGTGTGTGTGTGTGTGTGTGTGTGTGTGTGTGTGTCTAAGGATTGGACCTAGGACTGTGTATGCACTAAACAGGCACTTGAACATTAGGATACACTTCCTCTTTAAAATATTTCTAGTAAGACTTGTCAAATTTTCTTACCAGAAAGCTAACAAGGAAGAGAAGAACACAAGCTATATTTTCCTAAATTCACTTATTACTTCTCAATGACTTGAATCATTTGTGAATCTTTAAATCCATCCGAGCATCTTCAGGCACACATTGAGTGCCTACTTTTGTGAAATGGAAGGAGAACTGAAGGACTGTGTTTCCATCTTCCAGCTTTACTGAAATTGTATGTGTTTGAGATACACAATGTGACATATTGACACACATGGCTGTAGTGATTTACCATAGTGAAAGAAATGAGTGTATCATGTTACACACACTTTGTGGTGAAAATGCTTGAGATCTGTTCAGCAGTTTCCAAGCATCCGTTTAGTATTATATTGTTCTTCAGCGCTTATTCATCTTATAACTCAGTCTTGCGGTGATGAGTCCGTATCCCGTCTGTAATGACATTTCCATCCCGATCTGTAATAACAGTTCTGTCGTTACAGTGAGCTCATGTTTTTCCTTCGCACACATATAACACTGCATAGTATGCCTTTGGCCTTAGGTTTATTTCCCTTAGCACAGCATCTCCCAGGCTTGACCATGTTATCACAAGTGGCAAGGGTCCCTTCTTTGTAAAGGCTAATAGTCCTGTTATACGTATGCATCCATCTATCTGTTAATCTCTTGTAGCACACTTAGATGGATACTGTCTTCTGTCTATTGT
This sequence comes from Mus pahari, assembly GCF_900095145.1. NCBI lineage: Eukaryota > Metazoa > Chordata > Mammalia > Rodentia > Muridae > Mus > Mus pahari. The sequence goes on along the minus strand of NC_034611.1, from coordinate 15,785,597 downwards.
AAATGTGCTGTATTAAACACAAGGAAGAATATACTCCAAGGCAGGGGTGCTATTCCCTTTGGCTATATACTGAGTAATGGTGGCTGTGGAGCTGGACTTTTTTCTACAGTGGCTATACCTAATAACAGTGTCTGGTAGCTGCATTCTGCAGATGAGAGAGTTGAAGTTTCAGTGATGATGGGAATGATTCATCTTGGTTATCACCTTCACCAGGAAGAGATGTCCAGGGAACTGGTAAAGTACGTTCCTATTCCTGAGTACATCTGTGAGGGACTTTGGAGAGACAACTGGGATGTGGGTCAAGGAAGTGACCCCCAGTCAGGGTGAGGCAGTATACAAAAAAGCTAGAAGACTGGAATAAAAAGTGGCCTACTGCTTTCTGAGTAGGCATGTTTTCACTACTACCATTGCCCACAGATAGCTGAGTTCAGACTCATTCTTTGACTCTTCAGGAGGCATCTGGACCTTCAGCACTGAACTATGGCTCAACCAGTGGTTCCTATTGTTCTCAGAATTCCTATTTCCATTAAGGAGCAGCTACTATGTTCACCAGCTTTCCAGGCTACAGAAAACCCCAGTAGTACTATTTAGCTTATGATTTTATATGATAGTTTAATAATGCTAAATGAGTATGTGCACACACGTGCATTTCCTGTTAGGCCTCTTTCTCTGATGGACCCTAATAGAATGGTGGTATGAGGACTTTAGGATGTTCAACTCCTATGCAAGTCCCCATTCATTTTGGAATTCTGCCCCTCAGGTCTCTGTTACTAGACATGGTAATTATAAATTTGTATCAGCAACCAAGAGAATGGGAAAAGACCTTTACCAACCCTACATCCGACAGAGGGCTAATATCCAATATATACAAAGAACTCAAGAAGTTAGACTCCAGAGGGTACAGAGCTAAACAAAGAATTCTCAACTGAGGAATAATGAATGGCCGAGAAGCACGTAAAGAAATATTCAACATCCTTAGTCATCAGGGAAATGCAAACCAAAACAACCCTGAGATTCCACCTCACACCAGTCAGAATGGCTAAGATCTAAAACTCAGGGGACAGCAGATGCTGGTGAGGATATGGAGAAAGGGGAACACTCAGCCATTGCAAGCCTGTACAACCACTCTGGAAATAAGTTTGACAGTTCCTCAGAAAGTAGACATAGTACTACCTGAGGACCCAGCAATACCACTCCTGGGCATATGCCCAAAAGATGCTCCAACATGTAATATGAACACAAGGTTCACTATGTTCATAGTGGCCTTATTTATAATAGCCAGAAGCTGGAAAGAACCCAGATGTCCCTCAATAGAAGGATGGATACAGAAAATTTGATACATTTACACAATGGAATACAACTCAGCTATTAAAAACAATGACTTCATGAAATTCTTAGGCAAATGGATGGAACTAGAAAATACCATCTTGAGTGAGGTAACCCAATCACAAAAGAACACACATGTTATACATTCACTGAGAAATGGATATTAGTCCAGAAGCTCAGAATACCCACAATACAGTTCACGGATCACATGAAGCTCAAGAAGAAGGAAGACCACAGTGTGGATACTTTGGCCCTTCTTAGAAGGGGGAACAAAATACCCATGGGAGGAGTTAGTTACAGAGACAAAGTGTGGAGCAAAGACTGAAGGAAAGGACATTCAGAGACTGTCCTACCTAATACATCTCATATACAACCACCAAATCCAGACACTATTGTGGATGCCTGTAAGTGCATTCTGACAGGAGCCTGATATAGCTGTCTTCTGAGAGGTTCCACCAGTGCCAGACAAATACAGAGGTGGATGCTCTCAGCCAACCATTGGACTGAGCACAGGGTCCCCAATGGTGGAGCTAGAGAAAGGACCCAAGGAGGTAAAGGTGTTTGCAGCCCCATAGGAGGAACAACAATATGAACTAACCAGTACCCCCAGAGCTCCCAGGGACTAAACCACCAATCAAAGAGTACACATGGAGGGACCCATGGTTCTAGCCACATATGTAGCAAAGGATGGCCTTGTCTGTCAGTCATCAATGGGAGTAGAGGCCCTTGGTCCTGTGAAGGCTCTATGCCCCAGTGTAGGGGAATGCCAGGGCCAGGAAGTGGGAGTGGGTGGGGTGGGGATCAGGGGGAGGGGGGAAGAGATAGGGGATTTTTAGAGGGAAACCAGGAAAGGGGATAACATTTGAAATGTAAATAAAGAAAATATCTAATAAAATTTGCATCATTAGTTTTGAGAAATACAGATCAAAGTAATTGACTTTGGTAAGAATTGATGATTGCAAATGTATAAGAAAAGCAAGAACTGAAATTCAAGAAACAGAATATAGGCAAGCAAATAGGGATGTATGCAATGTGGATTTTAAAAAGGAAACAATACTACATTTCATGATTTCATATTGGTGCATTCAAATGGATAATGTACTGAGGAATGTACACAGTGAGGCAAGCCACATGACTTACAGGGAGAAAGCTTTGTAAGTAATTCACTCAAGTGATGTTCACACTGAAGTGATAGCACAAATGTGTTTATAAACTATTATTACACTACCGAAACATTAATCACATCAGGTTATCACATCAGTAGGGGGAGCAGACAGTGCAGGTCACAAATGGCATTGCTAAATGATTATTTGTGACTGGGTTAATCCTAGTATCTAACAAGTACTTTTGATCCCATTCTAGCAAAGGCAAGGGTACTGATGAAATCCTTTCCCAGTGTCTGCACACCCCCTGATGGAGAAAATAAGTAACTACTTATAATGCTTTGCCATCAGCCGTGCACAAGGGCTGAGAATAGCAGGACCCTTGGCCCTAAGGATTCATGATGTTGAAAACTGTGATCATTGCTTCCCTAATTGTTACTTCATGTAGTCCCTCCCCTACACATGCCAACAGTAGAGATGCCGGGTTTTTGCCTATTGTCACAAGTCGTTTTTTGAAAGAAGTGAAATACAGTAAACAAACTTTAAAAAAAAAGTGCATGTGTGTGCTGGCATGCTTGCATATGGTGATCAGTGGGCAAGCTCAACGCTGGCCTCATCTTGTTTGAGGCAGTCTCTTTGTTGTTCATGGCTACGTAGTCTAGGCTAGCTGTGTAGTCCTATGAGCTTCAGAAGTTCTCCATCTTAGCCGTCCAATTCTAGGAGAGAAGTTGCAAGTGACCTTGTCCAGCTTTAGGTGGGTGAGTTTTAGAGATGAGAGAGAGAGAAAAACAAAGTACAGTGTGAGTAGTTACCCTATTTGTTCCCATAGAATATAACCTACAAAATACAAGTTTGGCAACTTCAGCCACACACTGAGCTCATGCCTGGACTGGGCTATCTGTATCCACGCACTTATGCACACAAAAGATGGGGGGGTGGGCTTCCAACATACAGCGTGGCACTTTGGTATGTAAAGAACTTCAAAGGGAACTGTAAGGTTCAAGAAGCGTCCTCAAGCTAAGTCTCTGGCTCCTGACTCACGAGTCCTCCAGATATGAATTAAAACCGGACGTCCTCTTCTTCAAAATGATGAGACTTGAAGTCTTCTCCAGAATGAAAACAGCAGTCTCCTTTCTCCTTCCAGCTCTGGTTCCAGAGCACCCTGGATTACGCAGGGAGAGTCCCCTGAACCCTCAGGCCTTGCTGGATCTCTTCCTTCTGCTATGACCATCCCTCCGATTACAGCTGTTCATTCCTCAAAGGACCCAAGCATAAAGCTTTCCATGGGGGGTGGGCGTGTGTGTTGGGTCTTCGTATTTACAGGCAACTGTTCTATAAACCGTGCAGTAAGCACGCGCACACCCTTAGGAGACAGCTGTGAGACTCGGGTAGGGGATAACTCCTCGTTCCATCTCCAATTACCCCAAATGGGACAGCAATGGAAGACAGACCACAGCCTCGATTGCTGGTACCACACTTAGCACTTCTGGAGGTCAGGTCGCATTTCTCCCATGAAAATCTTACTTGTTCCTCTCACCTTTCAGTGATCTCAGAATGGCTATATGAAATAATGCATGGAAAGGGGATTTTAAGTTACTATTTCTTGTAAATGTCTCATTTAAAAAAATCCAATGTCCTTTGTGCTTTTAGCGTGAACTGAGTTGCATAAGTGAGCCATTCGGAATATAATTAATGATAATGTCTAGAGATTCATCCAATTAACAAGCATTTGGCAGTCGAACTGGCTCCAATGTGAGTCTAATTTTATATGTGAAACCTTTTTGACAGAGGGTATGTTTGTAATACAGCTTTGTAACCCTCAGTGAGAGCTTATCAGAACCAACTATGCCCTGCCTTGTCCCTGTTGTTGGCACATCTCTGACTACACCAGGCTCCTCTCCCTACACTGCTTAGAATGGAGAATTTACTGTCCCAAGCAAAATTCCCAGGAATCCAAAAGCCTAGGGAAGCCATAAGGGCTTGTGATACAGACTGGTCACAGAGCACATACCCAGCATGTATCTAGCTTGAGTTTAATTTCCAGTTCTCAAAACAGAAAACAGGGCACCCAAAAATGCTTTAAACAAGCAGAACAATGAATGAAGTGAAGGCTTTTAAATTGGAGAACTTCTGCGTGTTTGGACATGAACACAGTAAAGGCAAGCATAACTGTTATTTGCAGTATAAAGAATGAATAACCATGCTTTTCCATATTATTTAAATGCCATTATCCAAGGAAAACTTAGCTTTCCATAATCACTCATAAAAGTGAAACTGAGACTTACTTGCAAATATGAAATAAAAAAAACAGAAATAAACTTCTGGAAATGTACATATTTCATTATTTTCAGTAATAGATTAAGATGGGTTCTCTTTATTAAAAACTCGCATTTTAGGAGAAGTGAAAAATAACCTGTGACTTGTCTGGCAGCCCCTTGCAGCTGGGTGCAAGCCAAACTTAGAGCAAATATCACTGAGGAATAAGTACAACAACCTGGAATTGCATCAGTATGCTGCCGTCTTCCTTACACCAAAACCAGATTAAACAAAAATAAGAACAGAAAGCGATCCAGATGCCTGTGGGAATACAGCTCTGCCAAAAGTGATTTATTTCATGGGCTGCACAGAGTGCTTCTTGCTATTAGGAGCTTTAGTGCCAGTTTTTGTCAAATATAATTAAAGTGCATGTTTGTAAGCAAAAATGAATCAGTTGAGTTTATTATTTTGGGATATCAAAATGTAGACTTTCACCACATCTTTCTCAAAATAATTCCAAGAACACTGAAACACATGCATGTTTGCACACTTTCTTATCTGCTTATAAACGTTATTTGGAAATCCGTAACTACAGGTCATTTCTGCTGCCTCTGCTTGCGTGGGAGATTGCACAATGGAGTTAAGTCAGAGAACAAGAACAATGTATAATGAAAGTGAGACATCTTTATAAGTGCAGCCAATTTAGTCGGGCCAAAATCAACAGCTCAAGTTGGATTATGTAAGACGTCTGATGCCACGTTATTAAGTCTCTATTATCGATTATTTTCTAATTTAAAAGATTATTAAATATATTTTAATGTACAATTTACTACAGTTATATTTTCTGAACTGCTCTTTCACATTTTAGGGGCATCAGTAGTCATGTGAAATTAATGAAAAGTGAGTAGATACTACATTAGCACTGAGGTCTGCATAAAGATACAAACTTGCTTCAGACTACATGGCCTTAACTAGTGACCTTATGGTTGCTTTTGAGCATACAAATAGAAGCCATTCAGCAGGTTGAGGACTTTCCACTGGATCTGGCTGCGGAGAGCAGAGCTCAGTTCATCAGCAGAACGTTTTAAGTAACAGATCACCAAGGAGAACCAAGACAAGGAAGTACAGATGGAAAATTCCATGGGAACATCACAGTTGCACATTCCTCTCTCCTTGAAGGGGAATCATGTCTGATGTACAGACCGTTTCCCTCTCCCCTGAGTGTATCAGAGGTCCGAGTTACTCTTAGACACAGAGCTGTTAGCAGGATCTCCCTTATCATCACACTTCTGCAATCAGCACACACAGACTGGGACTCAGAAAACATCTCCTGCTGTTAGTTCCCCAGGAAGGAGTTCCTTGGGTGTTTCCAGCCATTCCCAAGGACAGGCACTGGGCACTTTACTTTCACTATGCGAGTCCTGGGAATGACCATGACGAATTTCCAGACGCTTTTCTCCTTTCTAAACAAACATTTGCTGTTACTCCTGTCAGTGCTTGGTATCTTTCTGAATCTCTGTTTAGAAACCTAAATGCATATATTGCCCAGTGTCCAGAGACTACTATTTTCTTACTAACTTATCACTTGGCCATTCAGAGGCACTCTTACGTAAAGTACTGCCACGCAATCTAGGGATCTAGTGGATCAAAGTCCTTGCCCTGTCTGAGAGGCTAGGGAATGAGAGGTGCTAGCAGATGAGAAGCTAAGTTACTACGATTAGGAGCAGCTCCCATAAACAGGGTAAGGGGGGGCTATGGAGACAGGGATGTCACACCGAGGCACTAAAGGAGGCTTCTCTGAGCAAACTGTATTTATTAAGGAAAGATCAGGACAAGCTATACAANACAGTGACATTAACTATAACATGGCTGTAGAGAATGCTGATCTCAGGGAGGCTTCAGTAAGAAATAAACNCATACATCTCTAAGAGATGTACTCTTTATCAAAAAGGAACAGCATACATGCTTAATGTTACAATACAAAGAAAGATAGTCTGAATTGCTATAAAGTACCTATGTGCACAATATTTCAAACACTTCCATATAAATATTTGTATGTTTTTAGGGGGAATTCCTAGGCTCATTATTATGCATTTTTATAAACATAAAAACATGGTTTTGCATACAACTTTATTACATGAATAAAAATTAACACCTCATGCCTTAGAATGTTGAACTTAACATTGTATCCCTCTATAGGAAACAAGAACATTTAAGACATTACTTCTCTTACAGCTTTAAACCTTAGTACAAAT
>NC_034611.1:15776482-15777665 GCF_900095145.1 Mus pahari | reverse complement strand
ATATATGCACCAGGACTTCTTTTATAAATTCTTTAACTGAAATTAGAGATATTTCAGAGTATAAAAACTTCCTTAGCTTTTGGCAATATTGGCCAGATATGCATTATCAACNTGGATACAAATTCTTAAGGGAAAAGTAAATGTGCCTTATAACAATATATAATTTATGTCAACATTTGCAGAACTACATAGGGGCAAACAGTCAAAAAGTACCTGAATCTATTTGTGTAGTGGAACAGAAATAGAAAAGGCAAACTCAGCCATATGAGTCAAGTCATATGAACATACTCAAGTTTAACCCANTCAACCACTTANNTCAAGCCTACACATCATGGCNAATTTGNGAATCNTATTCAATGAGTTTCAATGAAAACATTATTTGTAAGCAGATACTACAAATATTTATTACATCATCATTTAAAACAAACTGTCCTCAGACACTTTCCTACCTGCTCACGTGGCCACCTTGTCTTGTGATAGTGATACAGTTACAGTGACTAGAGTATACGTGGATTCTCAATAAAACCTACACTGGAGTTGCTGTGAAAGTCCCCGTCACCCATGCGGGCATTTGATTCTCTGTCCTAATGCATACCTCTGTCTTTTGTAAGACAATTGTGCACAAAAACAGCAGCCATCCCTTTTGTACATGCATTTTATGAATTCCATATAATGGATAAAAAACGCTACAAGAAAAATTCAAATTATTTTACAAGGTTTAGAGATGTTTTTCTCAGTTTAAAAACAGGTAATGCCCATTTGTTTCCAATGATTATTATTTCTCTGATTTTCCTTTTTTTTTTCTGCACATGTATGTTGGGGAGGAGGCAACCTCAGGAGTATGTATGCCCATACGTGTGTGTGCCTAGAGGGCTGATGCTGACCATGGCTTCCTGATTGTTCTCTATTTATTGAAAAAGGACCTCTTGCGGAATCTGCAAGTACCCCATCTAGCCTGTCTAGTTCGTCCTCTGTTCCAGACAGTACACTTCTGCCTGCCCTGTCCCAAGACTACAGGTAGCCACATAGCTGCCGGGACTCAGGTGGATTCTGGGCATGCAGTTTCTGCTCCACATCCCTGCTCTATCTATTGATTCCACCTCTCTAGCACTACTTTTCCTCCATNTGAAATTATGTGTTTTCCTTTTTTTTAAGGCAATTTTACACTGTAGCCTAGGCTGGC
>NC_034611.1:15767207-15775453 GCF_900095145.1 Mus pahari | reverse complement strand
TGACAGCACTGTCAGGAAAACCTGATGTATAGATAGGAATGAGGAGGTTACTGTATAACCTTTAGGGAATGTGAGAAGGGGGAAGGGCAGAGGAGATGGCTCGGTAGCTAAAGTGCTTGTCTTGTGGGGTGNGCAGGATGGTTGCCTACAATTCCAGCACTCAGAAGGCAGACACGGGCAATCCCTAGGGCAGGCTAGCCAAACTAGGTGCAGTGGTGAGCTCTGGTTGTAACTGGGAAACCCTGCCTGAATAAGAAAGAAACTGGAAAGAAACTGAGGAAGATGACCACCATCACCTTCAGGCTCTCCCTCCCTCCCCCCACCCCAATACACATCTAACAAAAAGGTTTGCATATTCAGTCAGAAAAAGGGTTCTCTAAGGAGATTATGCATATGGCACAGAACTCTTTTCTCTGAAAAAGTAAAAGTTAGAGATGGGATTATTTTCTATTACACAGAAAGATGCTTAGAAGTGTGTCCTCTTTAGTGGACTTAGTCTCCATGGCACACAGAAGTTCCTCAAGTTTCTTGACAGACCTTTGCTATTTTAGCATGAAGAGCACACAGCACAATAGGAGAACGAAGAGCCGAGCTGAATGGCTTCTGTGAAAGGAAGATGGCAGTGACAGTCAAAACTCAGAGGCCTGAGCTATGCAGCTGCACATCAACCTTGGGCCTTAGATGATGAATGGTGTGTCTGACTGACTCTGTGTGTTCCTTGATACCAGTGACTCCGCTTCCATTGCTTCCTGCCCCTTTATAGGTCAATGTTTATAGCATAGTTTATAATTGTCCTGCCATTCACTTGTGAGCAGAAAATTTTACTGTCAAAGGAACGCCCCCCCAACCCCACTTAATTTAGATAATCTTAATGAGATTGGNGACTTCTGAGTCAATAAAATCCAGATAAGGTTTTNGAGCNTGAATCAATGTAACAGGTTGGGATACCTGAGCACCTGTGAATGGGGTGAGTTTATTTGGCAAGTGAATCTTAGAGATGGTGTGGGCGGGGCTAAAAAAGCATATCAATCCCTCCAAAGAAAAGAGCAACTCTGAAGAATGATTNAGGTTACTATAAAGTTCACACTCGGCAGTGATAACGGCTTGCCCTGTGCTCCTATCTCATCACTGTCAGAGAGCCGCAGTGCTGGCTGTTAGATGATGGAGAGCACCATGGGGAAGGGGCACAGTGGCCGCTGGAGGTCGGGCAGCCAGGGAGGGATTCTCTAGAGCTGCCATGCAGTCCCACCAACACCTAGATGCTAGCAGAGAAACGTGTGTTCCCTTTCCACTTACATACTTCTAAACCTGTGCTACTTCAGTCACAAATTCTGTACTTTCTTATATCAACAATAGGAAATGACAGAAAAATGGTGACCACGGACAGGATGGAACCCAGGGGGCAAGCAAGCGTTTCTGTCATCCCTGGTATTTCCTGAGCTATCCAAGAATTGCCTGGACTAGGGAAACACAAACATCTTGCTGGTAATTTTTACTTCAGTCTCTCAGACTGAGTTCCTACACTGAGGAATATATTATGTGTTGTGTATTTGTCCAATGGTGTCTGTGTGTGACAGAGTCCCTATAGAAATGCTGAATGAGTGAACAACTGTGATCCAGACAGGCTCTGGAAGGGACTATAATTTCTTGATGCTAAAGTGCTGTTTATCACATCTTGCTAAGAGCTGGTGACTTTTATATCTATTAAAATTCAGTTTGGGACAGTTGNAATTCTATAAAACACAAGGACAAAATATATTTTGTGGTACTAGCATAGTTNAAACAATATGCAAAAAGAATATGCAAAATCTTAATTGNTGTATGAACAAACAATTTCAAACTCAGAGGAGACATTATGGCATATGTTACAGAAAAATTGTCCTTTCTGGTTACTGGTCACTGCTACATTAAGAAACTTGAGTGCAAATTTTATCAAATACACTTACCAAAAAGGGGTTCTGTTCATTTCATCTGAAAACGTTATTACATTAGCACGGAACATGTAATAAGTTGATTGATCTAAACATTTACAAGCTATCAATACAAGCCAGCCCTACAACTAAGAATTGAAACATCTAAATTTATCTAGACAAAGACTGAAAGACAGAATAACAGGAAAACTAGGATTTATCTAAAAAAAAAAACCAACTGGGTCGCTTTATGCTGGAAGTATTTTACTAATATACACAACATCCCCTCTTCCTCTATGCTACTGCACGGGTTGGAGCAATGCTACTTTAGCTGTTGGAGAATCACAGTGTTAAGAATATCCGCTTCTTGGAGTGTCACGCATTCATCTGTTAGTTCTTTACTTGGAAACGAAGTCACAAGAATAAAGTCAGTAGTCNCAAATTCAGGACGTGACTGTACTATAAAGTCTCGTACATCCAGAATCCTGAAGGAATAAGTACAAATGGCTTATTGTAGAAAAGGGACATTTTTAGTGAAAACCATTCTCACACTAAAATATACATTATTTTGATGGGAAAAGTCATCAGATTTGAAAAGAAAATTAACTTTGGAGTATACATTTATAATGAAACAAAACAACCTTGAAGTGAATTATGTATAAAATAGTGTTGAAAATATTGCTATATCATATTAAAAGTAGAAGTCTGTTTTCATAGTAAGAACTGTTAGCAGCCTAAGTGTCCGAGTGTCTGTGGACACTGGTCAGTCTAAAACTATCAGAAGGATTTTACACGCTGTCATCCATCCATACAAAAGCTATCTGTGTGCGAAGCTGTAATTCCACCTCTTGGAAGAGTAAGTCAGGATCCCTGAGCTTGAGGCTAGCTTAGGCTACACAGTCACACAGTGAAATTCTATCATTAAAAATAGTAACAAAAAAGAATTTAAAAAAATCACTCTCACATATACCTAGTAACTTAACTAAGACTATAAATGAACATTAGGGTTTTATAAGGACTCTTATGTATAGGGAAATATTTATACTCAAATGAGTATCAAAGAGACAACGAAGCAGTGTATTAGAGATTCTGTACCAGCAAAATAAACTGCTTATGCTATGCATTTACATTATGAAGTTGCTATACAGAAAGGTCTGATAAGATTTCATAAACCTTTTGAGATAATGACTTGTCATGTAGTTCAGACTTACTTTAAACTTGTATTGTTTTGAGTTTCCAAATGATGTGGTGACAGGTGAATACAACCGTGCCTAGCTGACAATGACCGACATTTTATCTGAGAAAGTCCCAATAGGATCTTATCTTAAATCTGAGTCCATTTGAACAAGTTTTAGTCACAACGCAAAACTACTGCTCTTACCTTTGCGGTCTCTGAACTTGGACAAATTGGATAATTTACAAAGATTATGGCCATGTATTTAATTTACTGTAGGTATTTGCTATCCTTTTAAACATTCTTCTGTCAAAAGCTTACTTTAAATTGCAATACCTTCATCTATTCAATATGCTTTGTGTGGTGTTCTGTGGGTGAAACAGAAAAGGACACAAAGACCTCCAGCTGGCAGAGCCACTTACCGGTGTGTGCTGTTGAATCTCTGTATGAGACGACTTCCATCTGCCAATCTGATCTGAATTTTTGTGGTGGGCACTGAGTCATCAATAAGAACAGCTGAATTCAGTATTGATTTATCCTCTTCTTCCGGGGAGGAAGGAGTACTGACGATTTCAGGTGTAAGGCTAAGAAAGAAGAGTTTAAGACTCTGAGCAAACTGAGTGGGTAGGCCACAGGACACACTCAAGGTGGCGAAGCCTCAGCTCTCCAGTCAACTGTGCTGGGCTCCCTCAGAGGACTTCCAAACAAGCAAGACACAGCCTCCCTCCAGCTTACTCTGCTTCCTTGGCTTCTTTCATTATATTAAAATTAGTCTAGAGCCTACGATTCCTACTTACTAATCCCAGACCTCTTAAGAGAGTAGCTGCATTTCTTCAACTTCATCTCTTGAGTTATCCTCACCCTGTTTACCATATAGTTTGGAGAGAAATCAGAAATCTGAGAGTTAATATCAGCATGCCCAGGAGCCTAAAGAAAGCAGATTTCAAACCAACTGCCATCTTAGTGGAGTTTTTAACATCTTTGTTTATTCTCTCAAATACGAAGATTTTCAGGGTCCCCATGTATTTTACTTTATACAGCTCCTGCTAGGAGCACTAGGCATTGACTCTTACTCTTATTCCAAGTTTCTCCCAAACTATTATCTGACAGTAAAGTTAGCTGATCGTTACTGCCTACAACTGCCCTTTTCACACTTCCAGATTTAGAACCAATTTGAGAAAACATGTGATAAAAATAAACAAAAGGAGAAAACAGCACATTACTAAATACTTAAGGAAATTCTTCAAGTTCCAAACTGAAGACTTAAGCAGTTACACTGTCATGCTACCGCCCAGGGGAGAGAGAGATGGGGATCACAAAAGAGGTACAGTACAAGATGACACTGGATGCCTTTCTCACCAATAACCATGCACACACATCATCATCATCAACACCACTGCACGATCATCTCCCTCACTTGTCCTGTGTGACAAGTCAGCCATGCCCACTGGCCCAAGTCCATCTGGTGAGAGACAACTGTTCTGTTGTACGGATTAACTTCATCAGGCACAAAGGTACTTCTACTCTACCTGACGGTGGGACCTATTGAGAAATGAGAAAGCTGATGTAGCTCTTTTCTACGACATAAAGCTACTTCATAATGCTGTTTCCATCATCTAAAATTTTCGCTTGGAAAAAATTTTTGAGCAGGTAAGCTTTTTCTAAAACAAAAATGAAGTACAAAGCGGGGGGGGGGGAATCTAGGCAGAAAGCATCTGGATGTGTCTCCTTGTAAGAAGCAATTGTGTGAAAATGAATTATTTACAACCTGAAATGGATGGACTTTCCGCATGTCGGTGGAAAGCTCTGAGGCAGAGGTAGACCAGAACTCTGTTCAATGCCAAGTTCAGTACTGGTAAGCAGGCATTGAGGTCATATGGCTAAATTCAGTGTGCACTTTCAGAGCCACTTTTCTTTGCTGTTGAAAGCTTTTGCGTCAGTGACTCACTCTGTAGCTCAGGATGGCCTTGAACTGATTCTTCTACTTCAACCCCAGGGATTATACATGTGGACAGCAAACTTCACCCTTATTCAACCACCACACTACAGTGGCAGTTATTTTAAAAGACTTGTTTTTATGTGTACAAGTGTTTTGCCTACATTTATGTGTATGCACTATGAGCATGCCTTGTGCCTGTGGAAGCCGGGGAAGCCATTAGTTCTTTTGCATCTGGATTTATAGATGGCTGTCATCTCTCCCACATGGGTGCTGAGAACCAAACTAGGTCATCTGTTAAAAACAGCACATACTCTTAACCACTGAGCCATCTCTGCAGCCCTACATCTTCATATACAGTTTTTGTTTTAAGTTTAATTACAAACTATTTTTAAAGAGAAAAATTAAGACATACAAAAATTCTGCTAGAAAGGCAGGAAGAAAGGTTTTGGGCTAAGAGTCCTTTGGACAGTTTGAAACTTAAAGGATGGACCAGGAATCTGAAAGTAACATGAAAACAATTATTATCAGGCTGAAAAATTCTTTGAAGCCAAAGCAAAGGAACATGCTTAAGCATGTGATGTGGGAGCAGAACTGGGGCTGAGGGAAGGAAGCAGGGAGCGTCTGGGATCAGCCATGCAGGGTCCCAGAGGCAGCACTGCCTGCTCTGCAGGGCTCACACGGAGCAGTCCCAGCTGCAGGAGGCAGAAGGTCTGATGACTGGAGTCTTCAAGGGCTGTGCGAAGCAGCAGGACCAGCAGGAAAACAAGGCTGGCCAGAGGGGCTGCTCAGTGCTAGTAAGAGCATCCCTGAGGACTAGGGACGGGGGCAAAACTGAACCTCAGAGTCAAAGGCTGTGTGGCAAGCAGAACCTTCTCTACGCAGCATGCAAATGGAGAGTGAATGCCTTTAGAAACAAAGAGATAGCTATTCAAGTTTCACCATTCATCATTGTCCACCAGAGTTACAAACCCATGGAGAATGTCACCTCTACCCTTCCTGCCAACAATAGACTTCAGCTCAACTCAGGTTATCCTACCATTTGTCTCTCGTGATTTCCTTATTTCTCTTTATAACTGCATAACATTTTTATTCTGTGATTACTCCATAATTATGTGTGTATCACAAAACATGGCTAGCTTCTGTTTGTATTGTCTTTGAATAGACTATAGGAAAATGGATTCTTCTCTTCTTTATATTTGTGTTAAATAGCTGACAGGCTTTCTTGGAAAATGATAACTATTGTCTATCTTAACAGTTTTTTTTCTTTTCTTTTCATTTTTTTATTAGATATTTTCTTCATTTACATTTCAAATGTTATCCCCTTTCCCAGTCAGTCCCCACCCCCCACCCCTGGAATCCTCCTAGCCAATCCTCCCAACCCCTGCTTCTATGAGGGTGTTCCCCCACCCACCCACCACCTCCCCACCCTGGCACTCCCCTACACTGGGATATCGAGCCTTCACAGGACCAAGGGCCTCTCCTCCCATTGATGCTGGACAAGGTCAGCCTCTGCTACATATGTGGCTGGAGCTATGGGTCCCTCCGTGTGTATCCTTTGATTGGTGGTTTAATCCCTGGGAGCTCTGGGGTGGGGGTGGGGTCTGGTTGGTTGATACTGTTGTTCTTCCTTCAGCAAACCCCTTCAGCTCCTTCAGTCCTTTCTCTAACTCCTCCATTGGGGGCCCTATGCACAGTCCAATGGTTGGCTGCAAGCATCCTCCTGTTATTTGTCAGGCTCTGGTAGAGCCTCTCAGGAGCCAGCTATATCAGGCTTCTGTCAGCATGAACTTCCTGGCATCCACAACAGTGTCTGCATCTGGTGACTGTATATGGGATGGATCCCCAGGTGGAGCAGTCTCTAGATGGCCTTTCCTTCAGTCTCTGCTCCACACTTTGTCTCCGTATGTGCTCCCTGAGTATTTTCTTCCCCTTTCTAAGGACCAAAGCATCCACACTTTGGTCTTCCTTCTTCTTGAGCTTCAGGTGGTTTGTGAATTGTATCTTGGATATTCTGAGCTTTTGGGTTAATATCCACTTATTAGTGAGTGCATACCATGTATGTTCTTTTGTGATTGGGTTACCTCACTCAGGATGATGGTATTTTCTAGTTCCTTCCATTTGCCTAAGAATTTCTTAAAGCTGTGTAATATTCAATTGTGTAAATGTACCACATTTTCTGTATCCATTCCTCTGTTGAAGGAAACCTGGGTTGTTTCCAGCTTCTGACTATTATAAATAAGGCTGCTATGAACATAGTGGAGCATGTGATATGAGCACCCTGCTATATGTTGGGGCATCTTTTGGGTATATGCCCAGGAGTGGTATAGTAAGGTCCTCAGGTAATACAATGTTCAATTTTCTGAGGAACTGCCAGACTGATTTCAAGAGAGGTTGTATCAGTTTGTAACCCTACCAACAATGGAGTAGTGTTCCTTTTTCTCCATATCCTTGCCAGCATCTGCTGTCACCTGAGTTTTTGACCTTAGCCACTCTGACTAGTGTCAGGTGGAATCTCGGGGTCGTTTTGATTTGCATTTCCCTAATGAGTAAGGATGTTGAACATTTCTTTAGGTGCTTCTTGGCCATTTGAGTTTCCTCAGTTGAGAATTCTGTTTAGATCTGTTCCCCATTTTTTAATAGGGTTATCTGATTCTCTGGAATCTAACTTCTTGAGTTCTTTGTATATGTTGGATATTAGCCCTCAATCAGATGTAGGGTTTGTGAAGATCTTTTCCAAATGTATTGGTTGCTGTGCTGTCCTATTGCATGTTGTTTGCCTTACAGAAGCTTTGCAAATTTATGAGGTCCCATCTGTCTATTGTTGATCTTAGAGCATAAGCCGCTGGTGTTTTGTTCAGGAAATTTCCCCCTGAGTCCATGTGTTCGAGGCTCTTCCCCACTTTTTCTTCTATTAGTTTCAGTGTATCTGGTTTTATGTGGAGGTCCTTGATCCACTTGGACTTGAACTTTGTACACAGAAATCATCTGACCTTTGACAAAGGAGCTAAAACCATCCAGTGGAAAAAGACAGCATTTTCAACAATTGGTACTGGTTCTACTGGTGGTCAGCATGTAGAAGAATACACATTGATATTGTCTGTCTGTCTGTCTGTCTGTCTCTCTCTCTCTCTCTCTCTCTCTCTGTGTCTGTCTGTCTGTCTGTCTGTCTGTCTCTCTCTCTCTCTCTCTATAGTTTTGGTGCCAGAGATCAAACCTTATATAG
>NC_034611.1:15762547-15767137 GCF_900095145.1 Mus pahari | reverse complement strand
TCTCTCTCTCTCTCTCTCTCTCTCTCTCTCTCAATAGTTTTGGTGCCAGAGATCAAACCTTATATAGTTCTCAATCTAAATGTTCATTGTAAAATGTTATGTATAATTCTTCACTTTATAAAATATAATAATTCATTAAATATGAGTTTATGAGTAGTGAGTACATAATATTCTAGTGTTAATTTTCTGTATAATAAACCTGAACAAACGTCTTTTTCCATTTTGAAGTAAGGTCAGGCTCTAGCCCAGGCCAACAAGAATGGGTATGCAGCTGGGACTGGCCACAACCTGGCAAGAGGCTGATGATCTTGAAATTCTGTTCTTCCTGCCTCTAGTGCTTGGAAGGCAGGTGTGGGCCACCAGGCTAGGATGGTAAGGCTGGAGACGGAACTTAAGGGCTCCTTAGTAAGTCACAGAAAACTATCAACTAAAGCACACTATTCCTGCTGCAGCACCTCAGTTTTTACTCATACAGACAGAGCCTCTTAAAAGTGTGAGGTAAAGATGTGTCAACTGCGTTCTCCAATCAGCAATACTTTACAGGTTCTCTTCTGAAGCCATAAGACTGGAAGCAGAAATGAACCCCCCCCACCACCACCCACCCACACACCGAGAACAGGAAAAAGAACCCTGAAACCCTGAAAAAGGGGACTAGTGGAGAGGGGGGCAGTGTGTGCAGTTTGAATATATAACGCATATGCTCAAAGCAGTATGCATTATATCCTTACAAGAAAATGGCCTTATGTAACCCTACATACCAAAACTGAAGCAGAAAACATGGTACAGCAGTGAGACACACACGTCCCAGAGTGCGTGGTTGGAACCACCACTAGTGCTAGTTCTGGAAATCCTCTAGCTCAATCATTCCTTGTGCAAATTACAGTGATTTCAAAATGGAATGATAAGTATCCACACATTACATTTAAATTTTAATGAATTTAAAAATTTGTTTTTCATCATGTGTGTGTGCCTATGTGGCTATGTGTGCGCATGTGTAGGTGCCCATGGATGCCTGGAACTGGAGTTACAGGTAGCTGTGAACTGCATGGCATGGGTGTGGGGAGCCAAAGTCAGGCCCTCTGTAAGAGCAGTGTGTTTAAAGAACTGTTATCAAGAGATCTTAACGTGTGGGAGAAGTACTGACCTCCGGGTACTGGCTACTAACATTATGCGGGCTGTACGCCCACTTACAGCAGGAAAGTCATCATAACTCAGACTGCAGTTTTTACTTTACAAGCTATCTTGATTTCTTATTCTCCAAAAAAATGTCATTTTGAGTAAAGAAGTGTTTTTCTCACTAGGGGAACTTTACCTTCCAAGTTTTTGCCCTTCTCCACTAAAAGCCTTGAATCNCAATCTGGGTTTTATGTACTCCTGGTCTTGATGATCCTCCATATCCAGGTTCACCTGGCTGCCATGGACCAGTCGCTGGAGCTCCAGGGGAATCTCTCTTAAAAGGAGAGAAGGAAGGTTTTAGTAAGATTGTTAAAAATCATACTATTCCACTGAGACAAGTATAATTAAATCATGAGTGACATGCTAATATAAAATTTGTCATGGTGATTTGGGGGTTCACATAGATTTTGTCACACTTTTCTAACTTTGAGAATTTATTTGTCTGAGTGTTTTCTTTTTTTTTTTTTTAACAATTTTTTATTAGATATTTTCTTCATTTACATTTCAAATGCTATTCTGAAAGTCGCCTATACCCTCTTCCTGCCCTGCTCCCCAACCCACCCACTCCTGCTTCCTGGCCCTGGCAATCCCCTGTATTGGGGCATATAATCTTTGCAAGACCAAGGGCCTCTCCTCCCAATGATGGCCAATTAGGCCATCTTCTGCTACATATGCAGCTAGAGACATAAGCTCTGGGGGTGCTGGTTAGTTCATACTGCTGTTCCACCTACAAGGTTACAGACCCCTTCAGCTCCTTGGGTAATTTCTCTAGCTCCTCTATTGGAGGCCCTGTGTTCCATCCAATAGATGACTGTGAGCATCCACTTCTGTGTTTGCCAGGTACTGGCATAGCCTCACTAGAGTCAGCTATATCAGAGTCCTGTCAGCAAAATTTTGCTGGCATATGCAAAAGTGTCTGCGTGTGGAGGTTGATTATGGGATGGATTCCCGGATGGGGCAGTCTCTGCATACTCCTTCCTTCTGTCTCAGCTTCAAACTTTGTCTCCGTAACTCCTTCCTTGGGTATTTTGTTCCCCACTGAGTGTTTTCTCTGTTTGTCTAAGCACCATGTGCATACTGGTGTCCTTGAGGGATGAAGCTCCTGGGACTGGAGTTCTAGATGGCTATAAAGCACCACGTGAATGTCAGGAAGGAACTGGATTTCATGATGGCATGTGCGTACACACACGTCATCTGTATACACACGTTTCTCCTGGTGTCTCTCCCCCAACACGCTCCTCCTGGCCCTTCTCTTCTTTACTGCCATAGACGGCCTCCCTTTTCTCATCTCCCATGTACTGGTCAAACTCTCCTTTCCGATTTTAATATTCTTCTTCCCTTTTCACAACCTCCTTCCTAGATTCTATATACTCATATAGAAACATGTATATATCTACTCATATGTATAAAATCTTCAATCTAGATGATGCATATGAGAGAAAACACGTGGTGAGTGAGCCTGGCTGATATTACCTAACTGTTCACAGATTGAATTATATTTACCACACTTCCTTAGTACATCCATCTGTTAATGAACATCTAGGCTGGTCCAATCTCTGGGCTATTGTGAACAGTGAATCAATAAACATGGGTGTACAAGTATTTCTATGGTATGTTACCTTAGAGTTCTTTAGGAAAACATGTAGCTATATAGATTCACATACCCACCAACAGTGGGTAAGTAAGTGTTCTTCATTTTTTACATCTTTGCACTCATCACAGTGAAAAGGTTCTACACTGTACAGACATCTTGTCTTATACAAGGACTTGTCATGGGGTACATAGAATCTCCATACCTCGCTGCAAATATTTATTTCTAACTCTATCCTAGAGGGAACTAGAAACTGATCAAGGTATTTTTGATTATCAGGTAACAGGTAAAAACCACTATACTTCAGTGTCAAGGGCAGAGGCTATGGAATACATGGCTATGGAAGACTGGTCTTGTCCACCAAGGACAGTACCACAGCTACACCAATCAGCATGTGCCCGAGATTCACACGGGGAACCTAAGTCTATTCTGTCATACAAATAAGTAGAAAGCACTAAGCACTTGTGGAGGTTTCATTTGATTTTTTTAATACTTTGCCATTCCAGGAATATATTTATTGTTTAATCTACCAAGTCCTAGAATGAGTATCACTAACAGTAATTAAGCAGAAAATTCCATACACTTCATTATGGTCATTTTCTGCTTGTTACATTTACATAAAAAGTGCTAGATTGATGAATCAAGCCATATATATATATATATATATATATATATATATATATATATGCTGGAATATGAATTTATATTAAAGAAATAATGTAAATATCACTGACAGACATTTTTAACTTACAGAAAGTTACTTCTCTCTATTTAATATATGTAAGGTAGGATATTTTGGAGAAGTGATGTGTATAAGCGGATTATACTACCTAATACTTGCTCTTGAAGACCAGTAAAGACAGTATCCAGAGAGAACCTCAAACTGATATTCTTCCCAGAAAGGAGACTGCTCACTGTTTGGACTTGACATTATGTAAGCCCAATGAATGTCCTACTTGACTGAAAATTATCTCTAGCAAATAATTACCATTTTCTTCTATTACCTTGAACCTAGAGCGTGAGTTTGAACAATGCTGGTTTTCATGTATTACTCAAATATGTCCATTGCCCCGTTACTCTTAGTTTTCAACTGTACACTGTCTTAACTGCTATATCCAAGTTCTTGCCACCAATGACTTCAGCACTCCACTGATCGCATTTCATACCTTTGGTATCCTTACAGTATCTATGCAGATTTAAGTTAAAAATTAGATTTACACACTCACTTTCTACAATGTCTTTCTTTCAGAGTTCCTTTGTTTCAAAGGATTTTATCCCTAGCCCATTTTAGCCACTCTCCTAGGGCATGTTTCATTAAAGGGGCTCTCCCTTCTGTTTCTTGGTGGAATGCTGGAGTCTTGGTTTGTGCTGAAAGAGATAAGGAGGCAAGGAATAAAGGGTGTGGTGCCCTCAGGGAGACCCCACCCAGCTAAGCTTGACACTTGTGAAAAGAAAAGGCCTAAGGAATTATCTGTTCCTAAAGAGCCAAAGTAATTCCAGGAGGGGCCATGGTTCTACCCCAAGCAGGCAGAATTTGAGAGCTCTGGCCATAGGGTGCCGGGTTTACAGTACAAAGGATACAGGAGTAAAGGGTTATGAAAAGCTGCTGCGGACAGGTGAGAGGCAGGGGATTCCCTCAGTGCAGACCCAGAGAGGATACTACATGAGACTGTGAAATGATGCTTGGGTTATTCTATTTTAGAGGCCCCAAGATGTTGGAGATGGTAGAACCATGGGATATCTGTCAGAATATTGTCTATACAGGGAAAGGAACCAAGGAGCGAGCGAGCGAGAGAGAGAGAGAGAGAGAGAGAGGGAGAGAG
>NC_034611.1:15725875-15762442 GCF_900095145.1 Mus pahari | reverse complement strand
GAGAGAGAGAGAGAGAGAGAGAGAGAGAGAGAGAGAGAGAGAGAGACAGAGAGACACAGAGAGAGAGACAGAGAGGGAGTGGGAGAGGGGAAGGAGGGAGGGAGAGAGGGAGAAGGGAGTGGGAGAGAGGGAAGGTGGGGAGGGAGGGGGAGGAGGGAGGGAGGTGTGGTGTCAACAAAGTTGAAAAGAGAAGAACTTCTAAAAAGCCATCCAAGCCATTTGATGTCAGACATAGGAGTACAGTCAGGATTTGGAGTTTGCCCTGCTAGGTTCTGGTCTTGCTTTGGTTCAGTTCCTGACTGTGTTCTGATTCCTCCTTTTTAAAATGGTCATCTGTGTCCTGTTGTAGGTGAGAAGGATATAATTTGCTTTTGATGTTGATTTTACAGAGTTACAATTAGGAGATTTCCTTGTGTCTCAGAAGAGACTTGAGACTGAAACAGTACTGAGATTGCTAAAGACTATGAGGACTTTTAGTTGTACTAAATGCATTCTGCATTATTATAAGGCTCAAAGTCTATGAGAGCCAGGGTGTAGAATTGGGTGGGTTTGAGGAAGAACAGCTTCTACTGGTGCATATATTTGAATACTTGGTCACCATCCACAGTTGGTGGAACTACTTGGGAAGGCTTTGGAGGGGCTGTGTCACGGGGTGTGGGGCTTTGAAGGTTTGTAGCCCCATCACTTCTGGTTGGCTCCGTCTCTGCTTCCTGCCTGATGCTCAGATGTGAGTGCTCAGCTACTGCTTGAGCGCTATGCCCACCTGCCTATAGCCCTAATGATCATGGCCCCACCCTCTGAAACTGTATGCCCTCATTAAATGCTTTTTTTTTAAATAAGTTACCTTAGTCATGATGTGTTGTCATGGCACCCTGTCAACAGGAAGCAGGGCAGAAGCTTAATAGCTAGCTAGCAAAACTGGCATTCAACTTAGTGATTTATTATATTAAGATACTTCTTGGAGGGGGTTAAAGAGATAGCTTAGTGGTTAAGAGCACTAAGTACCTTCCAGAGGTTCTGAGTTCAACTCCCAGCAGCTACATGGTGGCTCACATCTATATGTAATGGGATCTAATGCCTTCTTCTGGTGTGTCTAAAGAGAGCAACAGTGTACTCACATATATAAAATAAATACATCTTTTTAAAAAAAAGTATTTCTTGGAGCAAAGCCTATAGTGTCATCATAGTTAAAAGAGATTCAATTATTGAAAGTCCTTTCTCCACAAAGATCCATCTCCCCCAAATCACTTACGTAATATGTCATAGTAATTAATTCCTGAAAGCTAGTAGTATATACAGAACGGTTATAAAAAAGGAATAGTTCTGGGGAGATAAGCTATTTTGTCCAACAGTTGCCACACAAGCATGGCAACTCAACCTCTAGAATATAGACAAAAAGGCTAGATGTGGTAGTATGCACTTGCATCCCAGCACTGGGGTCACGGACTCTGGAGCTCAGTGACTAGCCAGCCTGGCTTACTTGGCGAATTCTCGGCACATGAGAAAACCACTGAGGTTGACCTATGATCCCACATGCACTTGCACACACATACAGGTGCAGGAACATGCATGCACATACTCAAAATCGCTCCATTCAACATGATAAACAGAACACAAATAATTAATCTTACCCTCTCTTAACAGATTCCAAAAACTGAGCATTTATTGGGTCATTGTAAGGTCTCAGCTCTCCATCATCTAAACTGAAACCATTGCTCCACAGCTTCAGTAAAATCTGAACCTTTGGAGATAAAAAAAAAATCATCTCTAAATAATTTTATGTTTCAATGTGGTATCTCCAAAATTACTGATTAATTTATCTTAAAATAGAGAGATATTTGCTTTACTCAATGCTAACCCTACGTGTTTACTTAGTAGGTTTATTTTTAGCTTACACCATTGATAATAGCTGCAAATATCAAAGTCCCACAGGTGGAGCCTGGCTTCTGTGCATCACTCAGGACCCAAGCAGTGAGAAGTCAGACTCTGCTTGGCACCTGTGACTCAGACCCCTCATCTATACCCAAACTCTCCTTAGTTCCACAGCTAAACAGCCAGGCCAAGGCGCAAGGCAGAGCTTCTAAAAAGCTAAAAAAAATATATTATTTTAACATTCCAAAGTCAACAGAAATAATGGTTTTATATGTTTTTTTAAATTGAATTCATTTTGTATTTTGAAGGTATAGGTATACAATTTAAAAGAAAAACTGCAAGAATTATATATTCCTTCCACAAACAGTTATACATCTCTAAATGTAAGACATAGCAGATAGAAACACTGAAGTTGGAAGCACATAGGTTCTTTAACCCACAAGAGAGACTGTATTTATAGTGTCAACTGTTAATTTGGAAAGGGGGAAAAAGTAGAAACTAGAGGCAAATGCTTAAACATTTTAGTGACTGTACCTACATCTTGCAGCTGATTTTCTCCATAGATATACTCTGATCGCTTGTAGAAGGAGTTACCCAATCTGTATCCTCCACCTGTAAATGACTAAAACACACAATAAATGGGTATAAATGAGTTCTCCATGGCTTACACTCAAAATGCTATTTTTATACTTGATAGACTAGACAAATGATTGGCCAGATTCATACTGACTAGGAAAATACATTGGAATTAAGACATTGAGTTATAAAGAAGTGTGAGAAGTTAAATGTCTTTTCATAAAAACATCAGTAACTCAAAATATGAAATAACTTCGTTTGACTTGTCAGAAGCCACACGGTAGAAGGAAAGAACTGACTCCTGCAAGTTGTCTTATGCCTGCCACATGTGGGTTGTGGATAAGTGCATATATGATCACATAGATGCAAAGAAATGATTGCTATAACAAAAAATTCTATATGTATTTAATAGGCTTTTAAATTTTTTTAATGTTTTTAATTAAAATATAAATTATACACTTCCCCCTCCAGGCCCTCCCACATCCCCCCATTCTCAAGTTGATAACCTTTTTTATTATTGTTACATGCATACATTGTTACATTTATATATATATATATATATATATATATATATATATATATATATATATGCAAATACACACACACACAGAATCTTTTTGTTGGTGGTATGCATATGGTTTCAAGGCTAATCACTATATTGGATAATCAATAAAGGTTTCATCCCTGAGAGAGGTTAATTTCCTTCTCCCAGCAGTCCTTAGCTGCCTGTAGTTCTTAGGAGTATGATCCCATGAAATATCCCCCTTCTATGTAAATGTGCCCATTGAAATGCCATTGCTCCAGCCTTTTTTAAGCAGCCATTTCTAGGAGAGACTGTCTCACAGGAGACTTCCTGGTATTCTGGCTCTTACAATCTTTCAGCCTCCTCCACCTTGATACTCCCTGAGCCACAGGTGCTGGAGCTGTGATGCAGACGCTGGGGTTGAGCTCGCCATGACAAATTCATCTCGGCATTTGCACCCATTTGTTTTCTGTGATGGCCTCCACTATAAGCTGTTTTCTCAGCTATAGTAAGTCAGCTGTGGTCACAATTTAATCTTATACCAAATTGACTATGATCACACTTAGGATAATTTGAGGAGAAATGGCTATTCTTTTAATTACCATTTATATCACAAATACACTTTTAATTATAACCTTACTTTGTTTTACATACTAAATCAAATCCATACTTTTCTAACAGAATTGGAGAACTTAGAGATATTAAAATGGCCTCTAGGCTGGAAGTTGTCCATCTGCTGCCAAATAAAGACTACAACTCAAGTCTCACAGAGAACAGCCAGTCTCAACAGTGGGTACCACAAAGATGAGGAAGGCTGTGCGTAGACATGTCCAGGCACCTCTTAACTTCCCAGAAACAATGTAGTTTTAAGACAGCACTGACCTTTGTTTTGTCTTCACTTGATGATCTTGTGGCTTCGTTTAGAGGGACAGCTCCATGTTGCCTTGCCTCTTTGAAAAGTTCATTCACAATTTTCCCAGTTGGAGGTTGAACTATATGTAATCCATCATATTTGTGATCACCTGAATAAAGCCTTTAAACATCAGACATCATAAATAAAAACTCACAATAGACATAAACTATCTTAAAATAAGAAGCTACATAGTCTTATGAAATAGCTTAAATTTACAAAGAAGTACACCTGAGTTCTTAAGATGTGACCTTAAAGTGAAACTCAGGCAAAAATCCAATGGAATAATTTGTATCCCTCCTGAGTTTGTGGAGATTCTGACAATTTTAGCAACACGGTAAAGGAGTCCTTGTCTCCCCCCTCCACCCTGGTGACTGCCTATGAAGTTCTATTTTCACAGACCACACTCCTCTCCTGCTGTGGGGAGGCACTCAACGCTGGGAGGCTATTCACCAGCAACACTGGAAGCTTTACTCTTTGGAGATTCTTGGATTTAAAAAAGTCCTTGAATTAAGAGATTTTTTTTTTTAAATTAAAAAATTGCATTACAATTCCCAGTGTAAATAATTTTGTATATTCTCTGTGTAGTAACCAAGATCAACCCTGACTCTAACTTAAGTGCTCCAAAACATACATTTTCAGTCACCTAAGATTAATATTCTTTCTAGATTACTGTTTCTGTCCAGGATACTGACAAAATTTCATCAATGAAGAAACACCGAGAGACTTCCAGAGTTCAGGCGCAGAGTTCAGATTTTGTTTTCCCATACCTTCTGCTCCAATTCCCAGTCCCCACTAACTCACACAGCGATAGTGGAAAGTGTAACAGCCCTGCAGGAGGAGCACAGGCACTCTTCAAGGGTTGATACAGAGGAACTGGCAGCTCTCAGCTCCTGCGACTGAAGGACAATTCACCTGGACACCACGGGACCACCAGCAGACTCTCACTCCTGCTGTGAGCGGGGCTGCCATCTTGCCACTGTCACTGACTACACTAGACCCCACCAGGCTTTCTTCCCATGCTTCTACTGTAGACTTGGCGAGGGAGCGTGCGGCAAGCAGGGGAGAAACAGCCTGCCTGTCCTTCCCCGAGATAAGTAGTGTGGGAGAGGTGGGACTGGACAGCACATGGCCTCAGGCAATGGTGAACGGAAAAGCAGAGCAAGGCTTCCTGCTATGCTTGCCCCACTACAGCTTCTTCCCCTCCTGTCTCTGTCTGTAAGCTGGCAAAGTAACTCATCTGCCCCTCTGTTTTGGTGAGGTAGACCTGAGAAAACTGAGCACAGGAACCGATTTAGCCATTATGGCCTCCCCGACGATCATGCAAGCAAGCACTGTATTTTCTTCAAGCAGCTTCTTTATTTGAACTTTTATATTCAGGTCCACAATTTGATGGTTGCATATAGCATAAGGGAGAGGACAACACTGATTTCTTCCTTTTGTTGCATATTTGTAACAAAGTTCTCTCTCCTTGTTACTCTGCAGTGGCATCTTTGTCACAAGCCAAACAGCCATCTCCATGGGTCTAAGACTGAGTTTGGGTCTTGGCTCACTGGTCAGTCTCCATCATTCCTCTGACTTTTTTTGGTTCGTCTTCATAGCCAGTATGTTAAATCCTGAACTTGGGTTCTTCGTGAATTCTCCAGTCGTTCTTGTGCAGACAGGCACCAACAGTGTTTACAACTGGTGTAGTAACAACCTTTTCTAGTTTCTTTTCCTCGTTTCATATCTGAAACTTTCGCAAGAGCAAACCTGTTTCTCTGTGCAGTGGGTTCCAGCCATGATTTGGTTTTACTACATTTCCACAATAAGATGGTGATGCCCTCGCCGTCTGTTCTCCTCTTATTTGATCAACAATTTATCCTCTCAGATTGCAACTTCTGCTAGCATAACTTGAAAGTATGATTCAAACTTTTGATCGTCAGGCTGTAGTCATACAAGCACTGACGTTATAAGCATATAGCATCATGCTGAGCACTTCCTTACTTTGTTTGACTGGTTGCTTGGGGCAGGCACGAGACAGGGCCTCATGTACATGAGTACTTGGGTCTGGTTTTGAATTTAGTGCAGAGCTGGCCCTGACCTTCAGCTCCTGATCTTCCTACATTTACCTTCCAAGTGTTACAAGCAGAGACATGTGCCACCAGGCCTGGTCTCCCCTTTTAACTTACTGATATTTAAGAGTTTGTAAAGACCTTAAAAAAAAAAAAAAACTAAACTAAAAACCAAGCACGTACTGAATAATTCTGCATGAATGAAGCCCATTAACCCCTAAGTTAACCATGCTCCATGCTGAGTCCCTCTCGTCAGCAAGCACGCATGGTTCTACCACAGATCCCAAACCTGTCTCTTTCCTACCTGTGTCGAGCATTGCTTGCCATAAAGTTTCTATGGTCAACTTTTAAAAAGTACTAGAATAATTCCATCCTCTCTCCTTCATTCCAGTGGAATCACCAAATTTTCATTTTTACTGTCATTTGTAGTCTAAGACTACAAATTATTATCTTCTTGAGTTGCCTCTTTCTTCTGAACCTTTGCTGTAATTTTACCCTTATTTTTCTAAGAGATAGTATTTTTCTAAAATGATACACTTTTTCTATTTCCTAAAGGGTTAATAGTAAATATTACCAAAGGGCAAATATATGTTCACTTAATTCTTATAACTAAACTCTCATTTTTCAGATGAGAAAACCATGCCTATGAGACGTTAATGAAAAAGACACACACACACACACACACACACACACACACACACCACATAAACATGGGGGCTGAGAGGCATCTCTTTTTAGAGCCAGGTCTTGTCATGACAGCTCTTTATCACTGAATGAACTTTACTGCATACTAGTATTTCCAACATTCTAGAATCACCTGCCTAGGGATGGCACTTCCCACAGTGGGCTGGACATCCCACATAACTCATTAATCAAGAAAATGCCCCACAGACATGCCCACAGGCAATGGATAGAGGTCACCTCTCATATGAGTGTCTTCTTCCCACCAGACTGTAGCTTGTGTCAAGTTGATAAAAAAATAAACCAGTAGTGGGATTGAAAAGCCAGTGTACCATGTGTGGTGGTGATAGCAGACTCTGGAAATCTTGACATTTGGGAGGCTGAAGCAGGAGGATCGACTGTTGGAGGGTAGCTTGTGTGACAGTGAGTTCCAGGCCTGCCTAGACTACACAATGATACCCTGAAAATCACAAGAACAAAATGACAATCAACATATAATTGTTTTGGTCTCTAATGCTACCCTAGGAGGACATGACAATTAAAGACGCCTGTTCAAAGTACAATGAAGACACAACAGGGCAAGTGTTCTTACTGAGTGTAGAGCAAGAAGTGGGAATTGCTCTAGTGAGTGGAAAGCAGCATCATGCTTACAAAGAAGGCCTGCCAACGACCCTCACACACTCTATCTTCAGCGATTCAACAGTCACTATATCTTCTAAAGAAACTCGTCTTTTTGTGTAGTAAATAATTCAAGAGGTCAAACTTGAGGCAAAAAGTCTTTAATTGCTACACCACTGGTTGGAGAGGTATAGTTCAGCAGTAGAAGTACATGGCTAATATGTGTGGGATAGTAATCTATCACATTCCCAAACAAAAACAAATCAAAGAGCATTATGAAATTAAAACTACCAACAACAAATATTTTTAGGCTGCATAAGTATATTTATCTGAAGAAAGAGTTCTAGGGATTGGACCCAGGGTCTTTCATATGCTAGGCAAAACTCCACTACTGAGCCACATCCACAGATCTTAGTTTTTTGGGGGCTGTTCAAACTGGCTTGAACTTGCTTGGCAGCTTAGGGAGACTTGAACTCTGGATCACAGAATTAACACATGAAGAGCAAGAAAAATACTTACATATCAATCTTATAAGAATTCAAATATTAGATTTATTGTACTAAGAGCAATATTAAGTTATTCTGCATGTGCTCACACCAGGGAGCCAAAAGTTAAATACCACAATTCCGAGGTATAGTAACATATTAAATACTAGAAAACTTTGAGGAATATATACAGTAAGGAGTCAGTTAACATATTACACATATCTACATATACTCATTTATCTAACAAGAAAGAATTACATCAAAGGATAGTATATTCAAACCATGCCGAGATACCAACCTGCTGATTACAAAGACAAACTGTACCTGACAATGGAGTGATGTGGTGGTCAGCACCTTAATCAAGTGAGCATATCACCAATAGTGGAAAAACTTGAAATTATATGGCTCCTGATGTGATATAATAAAAAGCAGACAGTATCACTTATCTAATACTCTTGACAAAAATGTTTAACAAGAATCTAATTATGAGGAAACAGTGATCGAGAATGTGGGACATTTTGAGACATCTGGTGCATACATTTTAAAAGTGAATGTATTACATTTTAGATTATGTAGGTGAGCTAAAAACAGACAAAAAAAAGAGAGGATGCCTTGCATTAAAACTCAGGGAAAAAATCAGATGCAATGAGTAGTCTCTAACTGAGTCCCCAAATCCCCCAAACTGGAAGAAATGGCTGACTACAGGCTCTATGTTAAACGACGTTGTTAACCTATACTTTTAGATTTTAGGTTATATACTTTATTCTTAGGGATACATGATGAAGTATCTAGAATTGAGCATCATAGTGGCTATAATGTGCTTTCAGACAGTTAACTAAAACAGAAAGTGAGCCTATGAGAGTGCATGCTATACTCTAACACGTTACAAACCCAGAAGCAGAAGGAAATGGTTAGTGTTTAAGTACAGAAAAATGCATCATTTTTGTCTCCCCTGCAAAAAGAATGTGAAGTGGCAAAAACCTAATGTTCAACGAACTTTTCTATTTCTGATAACAAAGTATTTTTTCAGAATGAGAGAATCAGAAAATTCAAGTTTGCATTCTTAGTACTAGAAAAAATAAATACACTCACAATACAATATCTGTGATTCTTATCATCTAAATCTCTAGTCTGTTCTTTTTATAGTCAGAGATTTTTTTTTAAAGATTTATTTATTTTATGTATCTGAGTACGCTGTAGATGTCTTCAGATACACCAGAAGAGGGCATCAGATCTCATTACAGATGGTTGTGAGCCACCCTGTGGTTTCTGGGAATTGAACTCAGGACCTCTGGAAGAGCAGGGAGTGCTCTTCACTGCTGAGCCATCTCTCCAGCCCGAGTTCAGAGATTTTTATAACAACAAATACGTCCTAGGAAATCATTTGTAGGACCAGGCATCACACAACAGGGTCACACACAGAAACTTGAGACTCTTTAATGGGGACCAAAGACTTACCAGGGCCCCATGAAGGGTGGTGAGAAACCTGCTGGCCCTCAACTGATAAGATAGCATATGAAAGCAGCTTTGGAAGGAGAGGCCTGACCATGCCATGCCATCAGAGCTCAATAGGGCCCTGACAAAACTATTAAAGAGCCACTGGGCCTGAGAAAACAGGATTCAAGATATAATTTCATATGGTGCCTATGATAATATCATATACTAACCTAATTCTTCTGAAATTTCTTTTAACTGATTATAAAAAATTTAGGAATAGTACTTCCATTTCTATTTTAAAAACTTTAATTTAAAAAGTCCCAAGGTCACTTAAAATAGTTTGGGCTTAGTGAGCTAAGCAGGGTAGATGTTTAGAAGCAACACTTACCGATGTGGCGGTGTCCGTGGGCTCCTAAAGGCTGCAGGTGTAGCTCTGTCAGGCTTGGGAGACTTGCACTTCATTTCATCTTCATATAATTCTGCCAAGGCCAACTACACAGAACAACAGGTTTGTGATTCAGTTGACACCAGAATCAGACTTCTAGACAGATAGCTAAGGAACAGCTACTGGCTTGAAATTGAGCAATAGCAATTTTGTATGAAAGAAAGGAAGGTTGTTCTCTCAAAAGATATCTTTCCAAGGCTAATTCCTGAGGTTTTATACTATTCAACTAATCAAACTGCCTAGTATCAGAAAAAACTGTTACAATAATTCTTTTAATTAACTAGTCTACAGTTTAAAAACTGAGTTTGGCAGTATAATATGTTTGCTGTGAACCTGTGTAACTTTCTTCCATGTCTTAAAGAATTCTTGAAAGCAGTTTAAGCTATTGCCAATTTCTCTAATTCACTTTTACAATATAATTTCACTTAGCTGTTTTCAAAACCTAAGTACATTAAAAAAGTTTACAAGTATTGCTTAAAAGTCTGTAAGACACAAATTTAATCAAGTTTAGGGAAAGGAGATTCTAAAAATTAGGACAATGAATTAAATATAGGTTTTAGTCATTTATAAAATAATACTGAAAAATTATGTATTGTAGATATATAGCTGGATACCTTGTAAATAAAGTAAAAATAAACTTGTCCTTGAAATATAATTTAAAATAGTAATGGAATTATCAATTATTATAGTTTTTCCTTCTCCTTTTGCTATTTTTAGCAATAATTTAAAATTTTCTCAGCCAGGCGCAGTGGTAAATACCCTCAACAACGCTAGCACTTGGGGAGAAGCAGGAGCTTTCGGTGAATTTGAGGCCAGCCTTGTCTATACAGTGAGTGCCTGGATAATTAGGCCTGTATAAGACACACCCCTGTCTCAAAAAACAAACAACAACATAATCTGCCTTAACGCTGCTAGTTGATCTTCAATTGGTATGATTGTAATCTCTGGGCTCCCACTCCAAGGTTAGGCACTGAACCCAGGCAGGCCTCATGCACATCAGGCAAGCTCTCTAACACCCAGCTACTTGCCCTGGCCCTTGAAGATTCCACAGCCTTTAGATAAACACAG
Source organism: Mus pahari (assembly GCF_900095145.1). NCBI lineage: Eukaryota > Metazoa > Chordata > Mammalia > Rodentia > Muridae > Mus > Mus pahari. Next base: position 15,751,773 of record NC_034611.1, on the reverse strand, counting down.
TTAAAGTACACCCTCAAGACACACAGAAGACAGCTTCCCCCTCCTCTAATTGTTTTTATTTCTCTCTCTCTCTCTCTCTCTCTCTCTCTCTCTCTCTCTCTCTCTCTCTCTCTCAGATGTATCAACCTGTGAATTTCTAAAGCAGCTATTTCCCTAGAAATGCAAATCAATGGCTCTGACCTAGTAAGAACTGAACTCAAAAACTTTTACAGAGCTCTAAGTTCTTGAAATTAAAATATAATTCCATCATTTTCTCCCTTCTTTTTCCTCTTGCTCCCTCCTCCCCCATGTTCACACACGCCATTGTTGCTCTCAACTGGATCCCAATCTTGACTTAGGCACACAATGTGTAACATTTGGTGATACTGTGTAACATTTGGTGACACTGTGTAACATCTGGTGGGTTACTGAACATCCTTGAGCACAATTACTTCTTTAAATGCCTATCAAAATTCTTCTGATAATCAGCTGAAAGATTAATGTTTTCAGAGCGCAAGCCACACCCATCCCATCAATACGGGGACTTACTTTAACTGTTGACACTGCTGTGTCAGTGTCCCTGTTGTCATTTCTATGTGTCTCCCTGGCATGCTTTGCTACGCCTACCCCTCAAAAACCCAAACAAAACCCAAAGCAGGCTAGGGGAGGGACCGTGATTACACTAAGCACCCATCTTACCCTCCAGAAGGCTCTTTAAAACAGTCTTCTTGGATGGATCACCTCCTGAGCCAACTGTATTATTTCAGATCTATGAATGACTTACATGCTCAATGTATCTCATACAGTGTTATCTGTATTTCAAACACCTGTTTCAGGTGACCTATGTAAATATGGCTTCGAATTTTCTTAAACATCCTTTTCTAAAGGCACATACTCTACGCTGACCTCCCAACGACATTTACTTTAGGTGCCAACTGTGATAGGCAATTGTCAGTGTCAACTGGACTAGGGACCTCCTCGGAGATATACCTTTGCATGTATTTTTGGCATTATTTCTAAAGAAAAAAAAAACAAAAACAAAAAAAAACACCCTTCCTTCCCTGAGCATTATGGGCTAGGGTCTTGGGCTGAATAAAAAGGCAAAAGCAGCTATGATTCAGCTTTCCCCACTCTCTGCTTTCTTGATCCACACAGATATGAGGAACCTGGCTGTATGCCCTACTTCATGAAGTCTACCATGCCTGCCCCACCAGGCTCTTTTCCTTAGCCACTTATTTGATTGTTGCCAATTAAAATACTTGTCTTCTGTAAAATAAATAAAGCGGCTTTGACTTTATGGAGAGTAGAAAAGGAACACTAAGAATGTGGTCCAAGTATGATTTCCTTAGACTTGAACAAGTTCTTCAGAAGGAGTTGGCACCAGTCACAGATTATGACATGGGCCTACTCATGATTATTAAATCTTTAAAACATAGATTATTAGACACAGAGACTGAGCACTCTTGAGATTATATTATTTGAAAATAAATAAATAAAAATGAATGGAAGTACCAGATAAAAAGTATAACGACAAAACCAACGCTTCCTAAGTGAGAGACATTCTTGCCCCAATTCTTCCCAAGTCAGGGACTGATAATCTTTCCAGTCTGGAAGAGACCCTGGATCTAAGTCACCATGAAGGGCAGAAACACAGCAAAGGAGAACTAGACGTCTCAGCCTTATGCTACAGTGTAGAAAGCACAGTAAAGTTAACTGTACAGACTAGCCACACCTGGGAACTCTGGGAACTCATAATGTTTAAGTCCTACTCTATACCTAGTGGATTAGATATGGGTGTGAGTGCTAGTGTCTGCTTTAGCAAGCCTTTCCAGGGACATGATTTCACTGAGAACCAGTGATCTAGAGAGCCTCAGACAAGTTTACTCCTCCCCAAATGCTAATCTGGATGGAAGCACAGAATTAAGAGCAGCAATCCTGTCGATATTATTTGGAGGAACATTGGGGAACATGCAATTAAATACCTTAAACAATTTCAAATCCTATGATGGACTGCCTGAAGGACACTACACAGCAGCCTTAGAAAATAGTCCAGAAGTCACAACAGAGAGACACTTCAGGAGATAACTATGTAGCCCTTTTCCTAAAACACTCCTTCCTCATTTAGAAGCTGACAGACAATTCTGCATGGCAGCTGAGATGTTCTGATCAGCTGGTAATTCACTATTGGGTATTTATCTCCCACCTGATGCTGATCTCTGCATTCTCCAAGTTCATTTTCTCAACTTTTTTTTTTTTTTTTTTTTTTTTTTGGCATTCAGTGATGCTTCAAACTGTGCTTAGTTCTCCAAAAAGTTATGAAGGTGTCCAAAAGGTTATTATATGTGGTTAAAATAAGAGACTGTTCAGGACAATTAAACCTAGATTATTCGTAAAACAAAACAGAATTCCTGAATGAGGTAGACTCTAGAACCAGAGTAGGTTGGGAAAACTCAAACTGGCAATAAGATGTGACTTTATAGAAACTAGCAAGCCAGACACTGAAAATAATTTATCAGATGAGTACTGCCTCACTAGTATGCTGGCTAGTTTTATGTCAACTTGACAAAGCTAGAGGTATCAGGGAAAAGGGGGGGCTCAACTGAAAAAAAAAAAAAAAAAAGCCTTCATCAGGCTGTAGGCAAGTTGTGGAGCATTGACTCAGTGATAGATGGTGGAGGGCCACACCCACTATGGGTGGTGCCAAACCTGGGCTGTGAGTCCTGGGTCCTATAAGAAAGCAGGCTGAAGAAACCTTGGGGAGCAAACCAGTAAGTAGCACCCCTTCATGGCCTCTGCATCAGCTCCTGCCTCCGGGTTTCTGCTCCGACTTCCTGTTTGATGATGGACTGTGAGGGGAAGCATGAGTGTTTCCTTCCCAAGTTGCTTTGGCCATGGTGTTTCATCACAGTGATAAAAACTCTAAGGTAACAAGCTAACTGGCTCCAGGGTCACCTGGAACCAACCAGTGCTCAATTAAAATCATTATAACTGAATTGGTTTGGTCTGTAAGGCTACTTTACAAGCCTGTTTCAAATTTGTGACCTTTCACAAAAATTTGATAGCATACACAGTATCCACTACTACTTCTGGATTTGATGTTCTGTTAGTTTCCAAATTTCCCAAAGCTTCAGCACAAAGTTAGAATGGCAAGTGGTCAGTACGTCTGGTTAAAGAATAAAGACCAGCTATTAAAAATGCTGTCAAGGTTTGTGAATCCATGCTCATTTATTCTGAACTATCATCCCTAATATGAGTTTAATTGTTGAGTCTTATCAATGATTTCATGAGATAGAAAAAAGGCTAAAATGAACAAGTAGTATTAGCATTGGACACGTGTTTAGCTGACTAATGTCAGCATCATACCATTGCTGAGTTTTATTTCTGTTAAGTTGTTTCGTGAACTACCTCTTTCAAGCGAGCTGTGACCAAAGCCTGAACTGTTTTAAGCTCTCCCCTGCAAAACCGCAGGCTTTTGGAGAAGAAAGTGCTTTCAATGTATAAATCATCAAATGCGAAGAAGCATCCAAGAGAACAACCCGGCACGCGTTATTTTAAAGTTACTTTTTTTTTTTTTAGTGATGGCTGGTTTATCACTGGCCACAGCAACTCCCCAGATGCAGGCAGCATCAACTGGGAGCCCCCCCGCCTCCGATGGCTCCGCAAAATGACATTTTGCTTTGTGCATCCTGCGTGAAGGGAAACCCTGTGCTGCCGCCTGAGGCTTGGGCACTGGATTCCACCCGCACCACCCCGCAATGCGCCTCCAGGAGAGACCCTCCAGTCCTCCGGAGCCAGGCTCAGGGGAGGTACATAGTGGCTCCGGCCCGCGCCCACCCTGCCCACGCCCTCCCGCCCGCCGCCGCCGCCGCGCCTCCGCACCTGTAAGTCCCGCGCACTTGGGGGCCGTGGCCTCGAGGACCCACGCTCCTGCTCCTCCGGCTCCGAGCCGCCACCCTCCGCCATCTTTCACCCGCTGGCGGCGCCCGCCCCGGACCGCGACTTCCGGGGCTGGTTGCTTAGCGACTGTGGGAGGGGGCGGAGCCACTCCGTGACTCCCACCCCCTTCGAGAGGGGGCGGAGCCGTGCCGGGTTCGCTACGTTCCTCCGGGCTCCAGCCGGGGCGCCCTCGCTGGAGGGTTCCGGCCCGCAGGGCTCGCCTGTTTCTCCGTTTTTTGAGATCTCTCTGCAGTCCCCGTGCGACTCGCTGGGAGATGCTGCAGGTTGCCCTGGAGCACAGCGTTGTCTTCCAAGTTCACTTAACTCAACAATGCAATATCTTAACAGAGGAACTTTGCAGCTGCACCTTTCATTTCCCCTTATCTCTCATTTTCCCTTATCCGGGATTGGATAGTAAGTTAGTCCTTCTGAGTGGATCCGTATTGAGGATAGGAAACAGTAAAGCTTTTGCCAATGAGAATGGAGGCTCTTAAGCCTTCTTCTTTTCCACTGGGATTGACTTTAAGTCTTGTCTTAAATCCCAGACACTTACACCTCCAAGAATTGCCACCCAAGAAAAAAGAAGCCTTTATGAAATTTATAAGCTAGAAAGGGGAAGAAAGATATAATCAGGTAACAGAGTACAATTTGCTTTGCAAAGACTATTATTCCAGGACTGTATGTGAGTGGAGAATACTCTCTTCGTGCCTGTTGTGTGTACCATGCTAGGTGGGAGCCTACAGCCTGCTGCCATGGCTGATCTTTGAGTTCCAAGTACTTAAAAAACAAAAAACAAAACAAAACAAAACAAAAAAAAACAAACAACGTTTATGAGGTAGAGAAGATGAAACTGAGAGGTCTGTAACAGACCTTTTAGAATGAAATCCACATCTTAGCTACTTTTCTTGGTTGCCCCTGGTATGTAGAGATGGTCACACAGGCTTTCAGGTTCCCATGAAAACACTAATCACACGATTGTTTTAAAAAATAAAATTTGTGTCCTTTTCTCCTGAAAATTTATTTTAGCTCAGTTTTATTTTCAGGCCCAGCTTGAGACTCAGAGGGCAAAGGATGATGGTCCCCCCCCCCCCAGTTCTCTTAACTCAACAGTGCTTCACCTGTATTGCTGAGTACGCAATGCTGTACTTGAACAAGGCAAATGATAATTAAACTAGAAGCTAGCAGTACAAGTTACCAAACCTAGCATTGGTGTCCTGATACACATTCTGCCTTAAAAATTCCCATCACTTTTTTTTTTGACAAGAAATGACCCCAGAGAGCCAATACCTTTCAATGTTGGGCCTTGAAGGAGAAGTACTTTCCACAGTTGTTGGGCCAGGAAGGACCACAAGTAAAAAGTCACAGAACCGTTCTAAGACAGATAATGCAAGGATCTTACTCATGCCAGCAAAATACTACGTGGTTGTTTAGAAATGATTATGTTTAGAAGTGATTATGAGGTGGCCGGAAAGGGACCTAGACTAGAGTTTTGGGCTAAGTTAGATTCTGCTGTGTAAGCAGCCATGCTTATTTACTGGGCCAAGGTCACCAGATGTGGCCTTGAGTAATGAAAATCGGTCCAACGGGAGGGACCGCAGCAAGACTGAGACTGTGACAATTTTATTGAGAGCAATCAGACTTTTATACCGCTACCAGAAATTGAATATAGTGGCAATTGTTGAGATTCATACAGTTGTAGTTGCCAAGATACAATGACATTTGCAAGTTCTACAGGAACACAAGATTAACGTCTAAGACCAGTTATCCTGATAAGTTTCCATGCTTTCTTGATGTCTGAGAGAACATACAAAGAGACATGAAGCAGCTGGAATGCCTCACTGCCTGAGGGAGTATATCAGACTCTCAACAACTGGAAGGCACTTTGTGATCCCGGAGCCATGGACTCTAACATGAAAAAGTAATGACACATGCCTTTCAAGGCAGCTAGGCCAGGCCAACCTCAAGATTCCCCTCACTAAAGGAATGTCATTTTGTGGTCTGTATGAGGGAATCCGTCAATACTTAGTGGTGGTCTGTAACTGGGACGGAGGCTGCCTGTCTTCATGGCACCTTTTCTATTCTTGGTAAGTCATGGACCACAATAGTAAGATGAATCAGTGGAGAACCTCATCAGGCACAGACAACTCTAACCTCGGAACTTACATAAAATTCATGTTCGTGTAATTGTCCTTATCCTGAACATCACTGAGGTGAGGCTCAGAGCTGGCTTTCACCTGTTGCTTCATCTGTTGAAATATTTTTATCCTGTTTCTAAAACATTTGACAGAATAGAGTATGTTTACATCTGGTAATTTTCATGGCTTGCATATACTATTTATGCCCTCTACAATAACTTCTGGCTGAGGTATTGTCTTCATATTTTAGAAGTAAGAGAGGGGGAGAAACAGAGAAATAAGATGGATTTTCTTATGTAACTCAGCTAATAAGTACCAGAACTAAGTTTTAAATTCAGGTGCATTACATTCAAAAGTTCATGCTTTTCTTTTGACCCCCCCCCACCTCCCTGATTTCTGGGAGCTTTTCTGTAGCTCCTGGCAAGATTTCACTATGTTATTGCCTAAGGACCTCTCACTACCTTTCGTACCATTTTTTTCGGGGAGGAGGGGGTGGCCATCAATCAACAACATCTAGCCCTTAACCAATGACATTCCCTTGGGTCCTTGGGTTCTGCTTTAGCATTTTTTGTTCTCTGGCTGTGTGCAACTTCACTATTCAGTGCCATCTGTTCTTATGCCTATCATGTAGATACAGCTGATTCTCATTATCTACAGTTATGTTCCATGGACTTGCCAAGAACACTAAATTAATGAATACTGAATTATTGCTGTTGAGATATAAGCTTATGTCCTTGAAGCCCCTGTTTATGTTTACCAGGTGATTGGTGCGTAGTCTTGTTTATGTCTGTTTCTGTATAAAGACACTTTATGTGATATAGATAGATAGATAGATAGATAGATAGATAGATAGATAGATAGAGATAGATAGGCTTCATTAACATTGAACTCACCGTCCCAGCACTGTAAATCCTTCTTGAAGGAAGTTTGCCTAACGTGTATTTTCCTCAAGGCACATCCACTTAGGAACACTAGACAACACGTCAGCACTGCACTAGCAGGCAGTTTTAAATAGATCTGAAAGGAGAAGCACAGAATATGAAGGATGCAGCATTAAGCAGACTGCCAAAAAGGTTACTTCTTTACAGCGTAAGAGCTGAAAAAGGCATAGTCTCACTTTGTTTGACCTCGTTTAGAAATAAGCTCATCAAACATTTACTTCCCTGTGCGTGTCTGTGGTTTGGGGTAAGCAACAACAGTATGCAGCCAGTTGCAACAGATATGCAATTTTCGTTACACACTTTGCAAATAATGTAGATTGAGTATATATAGAATTTCCAAGTCTGTTTTTTCAGTACCCATCCAGTTCTTTCCATTACTCCAGATCTACATTTCTTTCTCTTTTTCTTTTTCTTTTTCTTCTTTTTCTTTTTCTTTTTCTTTTTCTTTTTCTTTTTCTTTTTTTTAAGACAAGGTTTCTCTGTATAGCTCTGGCTGTCCTGGAACCGTGACAATATCATCATTGTCTTAGTTAGGGTTTCCATTGCTGTAAAGAGATACCACGACCAAGGCAACTCTTACAAAGGACGACATTTAATTGGGGCTGGCTTATAGACTCAGAGGTTTAGTCTATTATCATCATGGCAGGAAGCATGGCAGCATCTAGGCAGGCATGGCACTGGAGGAGCTGACAGTACTATATCGTGTTCTGAAGGCAAAGAGAAGACTGACTACCACGTGCCTAGAAGGAGGGTCTCAAAGCTCACCCCCACAGTGACACACTTCCTCCAACAAGGCTACAGCTCCTAATAGTACCATTCCCTGGGCCAAGCATATTCAAATCACCACAGTCATCTAACATCTATTTGAAATTAGTCATCGGGATGTCACTGAGGCTTTTTATGGCTGAAGTTAAAATTTCCAGGGCTGATGTGGGCTGGAGGCATTACGACTAGAGCAAGGGCTCTTGAAGTAGACATTGTGGCCAACAGCTGACGTTTCAGTGTTTTTTCCTAGCTGAAGTGCAGCTCCAGACACCCAATGTGTTCTACTCGATAGAGTTGTCAGGGGAGAGGCTGTATAGTTGAGAACTTCGCACCCAAGATCACCAGGCACCATGGTCTGACAGGTGTCAGTTAGAAGGGCAAAGTTTCAAAGAGGAAATATGTTATATATCGGCATGATTAAAGAAGCTTGCAATATGGCTTGAATAGAAGACCCAAGGAGTGAAAAGATGGCTTGGCAATGGCCAAGAAAGATCACAAACACAGTGCTAAGGAGTCTGGTTCTTATTTCTACAAATATTACTTAAATCAAAGAGTTTGGTGGGCAAATGCTGATCTTCCTGCGTTTTAGAAATAAAACGTGGTTGACCAGAGCAGCTGACGGCAAGGTTGGAAGTCAGTGAGGCTGTAAATCAAATCAGTTTGTGGTAGGATGGAGGTGGGACATGAGCTTCAGCTGAGGTGGGCCAGGTTTATTCCTAAAGCATTGTTTGTGAAGCTATTGTAAGTCTTTGGCACTATGACTATTTAAATCTTAAGTTGATGTCTTCTTTTTTAAACATGTTTTTATTATTTTATTTTTTTACTATTAATGTTTTACAATCCAGTCGTAACCTCACCTCCCAGTCCACCATCCCGCAGTTCCTCATCTTATTATGCTTCCCCCCCCCCCCCAGTCTCCAAGAGGATGTCTCCCCTTTTATCCTTTCCCGGCATCTCCACTTCCTTCAGGTACATCTTCTCCCATTGAGGCCAGAACAGGCAGTCCTCAGATCAGCTCATGCAGGCTACCTAGTTGGAAGTCAGTGGAGTGGCAGAAGCTCTTTGAGACACCATTTGGGTGGAGGCAGTGAGGCTGTAAATCAATTCAGTTTGTGATAGGATGAAGGTAAGACATGGGAATCAGTGTCTGAGAGATCTCAGGTTATTTGAGACTGCTGGCCTTCCTTTTGGGTGGTCCTCCTCCTCAGCTTCTACCTTCCAGCCTTTCCCTAATTTAACCACAAAGGTCCCTGACTTCAGTCCAATGGTAGGGTGTAAGTATCTGCATCTGTCTCCGTCAGCTGCTTGTTGAGCCTCTCAGAGAACAGCCATGCTAGGCTGCTGTCTGTAAGTACACCATAGCATCAGTAGTAGTGCCAGGCCTTGGAGCCTCCCCTTGACCTGGATCCCAAGTTGGGCCAGTCACTGGACAACCTTTTCTTCAGTCTCTTCTCCAATTTTGTCCTTGCAGTTCTTTTAGACAGGAACAATTCTGATCAGAATTTTTGACTGTGGGATGGAAACCCATCCCTCCACTTGATGCCCTGTCTTTCTACTGGAGGTGGACTCTACAAATTTCCTCTCTCCACTGTTGGGCATTTCATCTAAGGTCCCTCCCTCCCTTTGAGTCCTGAGAGTCTCTCACCTTCTAGGTCTCTGGTACTTTCTAGAGAGTTCTCCTACCTTCCACACCCTAAGGTTGCATATTTCCATTCATTCTGCTGGCCCTCAGGGCTTCTCTCCTGTCTCCTCCACCCCCAATACTTGACCATGTTCCCTTTTTCTCCTCCTGCTCCCCTCTCCCACCCAAATCCCTCCCTCCCTTTGCCTCCTGTGAATTCTTTTCCCTCCCAAGTGAGATTGAGTCATCCTTACTTGGGCCCTTCTGCTTGTGAACCTTCATGAGTTCTCTGGATTGTATCCTAGGTATTCTGTACTTTTTTGGATAATATCCACTATTAATGAGTACATACCATGTATGTCCTTTGGCATGAGTTACCTCACTCAAGATGATATTTTCTAGTTTCATCCATTTGCCTGCAAAACTCAGGATGTCTTTGTTCTTAGTAGCTGAATAGTATTCTGATGTATAAATAAACTGCATTTCTTTGTATCCATTCTTTTGTTGTGGAACAACTGGGTGCTCCTGTGGCATGGTGGGGCATCTTTTGGGTATATGCCCAAGAGTGGTATACAGGGTCTTCAGGTCAATTTATTTCCAATTTTCTGAGGAATCTCCAGATTGATTTCCAGAGTGGCTGTACCAGTTTGAAATCCCACCAGCAGTGGAAGAGTCTTCCTCTTTCCCCACAGCCTCTCTAACATGTGTTGTCACATGAGTTTTTGATCTTAGCCATTCTAATTTGTGTAAGGTAGAATCTCAGGGTTCTTTTGATTTGCATTTGTCTGATGACTATGGACTTTGAACCTTGACTTAAGTGCTTCTCGGCCATTTGAGATTCTTCTGTTATGAATTCTTTTTTCAGCTCTGTCTTAGTTAGGGTTTTACTGCTGTGAACAGACACCATGACCAAGGCAAGTCTTATGAAAACAACATTTAATTGGGGCTGGCTTATAGGTTCAGAGGTTCAGTCCATTATCATCAAGGTGGTAGCATGGCAGTATCCAGGCAGGCATGGCGCAGGCAGAGCTGAGAGTTCTACCTCTTTATCCAAAGGCTGCTAGTGAAAGACTGAATTCCAGGCAACTAGGGTGAGGATCTTAAGCCCACACACACAGTGACACACCTACTCCCACCAGGTCACACCTATTCCAACAAGGCCACACAAATGATGCCACTCCCTGGCCCAAGAATATACAAACCATCACAAGCTCTATACCCCATTTTTTGATTGGGTTGTTCAGTATTTTTGGAGATTAGCTTCTTGACGTCTTTATATATGTTGGATATTAGCCCTCTATTGGAGGTGGGGTTAGTGAAGATTTTTTTCCCAATCTATAGGTTGCTGATTTATCCTACTGACTATGTCCTTTGCCTTTTACAAGCTTTTCAGTTTCATGAGGTGCATTTATCAATTCTTGATCTTAGATCCTGAGCCACTGAAGTTCTGTTTAGGAAATGGCTCCCCACCCCTACCCCAGTGACAATGAATTCAAGGCTCTTTCCCACTTTCTCTTCTGTTAGATTCAGTGTATCTAGTTTTAGGTGGAGGTCCTTAATCAACTTGGACTTGAGCTTTGTGCAAGGTAACAAATATGGATCTATTTTCATTTTTCAACATACAGACTGTCAGTTAGACAAGCCACCATTTATTGAAGATGCTTTCCATTTTCCATTGTATATTTTTGTCTTCTTTGTCAAAGAACAAGTGTCCATAGGTATGTAGGTTTATTTCTAGGTTTTCAATACTATTCCATTGATCTACCTGTCTGGCTCTGTACCAATACCATGCAGTTTTGATCACTATTGCTCTGTAGTATAGTTTGAGGTCAGGGACGGTGATTCCTCCAGAAGTTCTTTTATTGTTAAGAACTGCTTTTGCTATCACAACTTCAGCAAAGTGGCTGGATATAAAATCAACTCAAACAAATCAGTAGCCTTCCTGTATACAAATGATAAACAGGCTGAGAAAGAAAATAGGGAAACAATACCCTTNACAATAGTCACAAATAATATAAAATATCTTGGTGTAACTTTAACCAAACAAGTGAAAGATCTGTATGACAAGAACTTCAAGTCTCTCAAGAAAGAAATCGAGAAGACCTTAGAAAATGGAGAGATTTCTCATGCTCATGGATTGGTAGGATTAACATATTAAAAATGAATCTACAGATTCAACACAATTCCCATCAAAATTCGAACACAATTCTTCAAGACAAGGAAACAGCAATTCTCAATTTCATATGGAAAAACAATTTATCACAACTAAAGCTGACTAAATTCTTATCTAATCCTGACTCATGGAGCTTTGATACAGGGTCTTAATAAGGTGCAAAGCTTGGTCTTGAAATCCTAGGTTTGAGTAATCCAAGTCAGCCTTAGAATTAAATTACAGGTGCATAGCACCATGCCTGGCTTCTACTTTACAACTATCAATTGGTGATTTCAATGTCTGAGACGTAGATATCACTGTTTGTTTATACTAGCTACTCTGAAAACTTTAAAGCCTTGGGGGTCACTATTTCTTGCATTTTTGCTATATATCAAACATTTTTAAAAGGATATTGTAGTGTCTGCATTCTGTCATCTTTCTTGGGAAAGGGATGCCATTTTCTTTTAGTCAGTTCTAAGACATATCTACTTGTCTTAAATGTGCTCCTATAGCTCTTTGAAAACCAAGAGTACCTCTCATTTTCATGGCTTGATTTCTAGCTCTGCCTCCAGAGCAGAAAAGATGCTGTTTTTTCACTCGACCTTCTGTTGGTATCTATCTGGGTTTTATTTTATTTTATTTTGTTTATATTAGAGAATAGTTGAAGATTTTAGAAATACTTGTTTTTGCCTATAGAATTTGGAATACTTTAACTAGGATTTTTCTTAGGTTCCTATCACTCTCAGCTTGAGAGTCTATATCTGAATCCTAAGTCCAACAAGAATATTGCTTTCTCTCTCTCTCTCTCTCTCTCTCTCTCTCTCTCTCTCTCTCTCTCTCTCTCTCTTTCTCTCTCACCAGTGAGTTTGGATCCACTCAGTGTATTCCCTTCTTCTAGGGCATACATTCCCCCAGATGCCTGTCCGCATATGGCTATTCTTTGGTCCTAAATGTATGGCTGTTACTAGGAGATTAGTGTTATGTAAACTGTTCTGGTATCACTGGCTCTTCAACTTCAAAGTTACTAATACTGTTTGGTTTTGGACTTATGTTAATGAATAATAGTAGCTTGTTCTTTCTCTTTTTAACAAATTCCTTGCTTAGTTTTAACACCAGGTTTATTCTAACTTGTCAGACATTCTGGTCATTTTGTTTTTTACTTTTAATCCCTAGAAAAGCTAAAGTTATGTTTTCTTTTTTTGTTGTTTTAAAGATTTTTTTAAAAAATTGGTTGTTTTTATTTTATGTGTATTTTACTGTGTGTTTGTGCGTGTGTGTGTGTGTGTGTGTGTGTGTGTACACTCTGCATGTGCCTATGGGAACCAGAAGAGAGTGGATATACAAACAGTTCACAGGAGTGAGCCACCATGTGGGAGCTGGGGATAGAACCCTATCCTTTGCAATAATACTATGCTGTCTTAACCACTAAACATCTCTCCAGTCATGTTATTCTATGTCTTCATTATTTTTTCCCTTTAATGTGGGGCTAGAGTTTATTGGAAAGAGTGTTCAGGCCCAGATTTTTCCCATGGGGAAACATTGAAATTAAATAACTTATTTAATAGTTATGAATTTATTTGGATTATCTAGTTTTAGTTCAGTTTTATTTTTTTTCTCCTTTTACATTTATGTTTTGTTGGCCTAAATGGTGCACTAGTGAGCTTTCTATTATTCTAATAAATACTCAAAATAAGGGCAAAAGAATGGGTGGATGAGATAGCTCACTGGGTAAACTCATTTGCTGCCAACACTGATGAGCTGAATTTTGTCCTTTGGACCTACATGGTAGAAGGAGAGACGCTACAACTACAAGTCCTCTGACATCCACAGGGACTCTGTGTCACATGCCTAACTCCCACACAAATAAATACATGTGATTTTAAAAAGACAAAACATTTTCTGGGCTCACAATTTTGGAGGTTTATAATCTATGACTGCTTGGCTCTGTTGCCTTGAGCTGTGGCAGCACTTGGTAGCTAAAGAATGCCATGGAACCAAATTATTCTTGGTGTGACCAGGAGGCAAATGAGAGAAAGAGCAGGGCTCTTGTGGGAACTAAAAGGGGCTAGGGAAGAGGCGGAAGGGAGGGTAGCCCACATCCAGCCAGAGTTCCTCCTATGCTCTGTGCAGGCAGACATGGGAGGGCTGCCAGACACTTTCCACTTGGCCCCAGGTGGGCATCTAAGCCACTGACCCCACTTGGCGGGGATGGGGGGGTGGGGGGTGGACAAGGGGCAGCCTGGACCAGGGAGCCCTGGGGTGACACCCTGTGCTCCAGGGTTATGGGAGAGAGAGCTGAGGAAGAGAGATTCCCACACAGGCGAGAGTAAGTGCAGCCGGCCGTGATGAACAGAGACAGTCTATGGTTTTAGAACTTTATTATAGAAAGGCAGGGGGAAAAGAGAGAGGGTAAAAGAGAGAGAAAGACTGGCCATGGCCAAGAGGAGACAAGGGGAGAGGGAGAGAGAGAAGAAAGGCTGGAGAGTAAGAGGGAGAGGAGAAGACAAAGAGAGAGGAGAGAGTGAGGAGGGGCCAAACAGCCCCTCTTATAGTTGCTAGGTAACTGGGGAGGAGTGTAGCCTGAAGGTCAGAAACTTGGAACTTTGCCTGTGTGACTACTAGCCGTGCTTCTCCTGGGAGGGCTGTTGGGGGTGGTAACTTAGACAGGAGCCAGGAGCCAGGAGACATGAGAGAACTCCTTCTGTCCCACGTAGGTGAATTATCACCACCAGGTCCCTGGTTTCAACATCTCAGCTTGACTGGAGACCAGACTGTCTGTGTATACCCAATGCCCCAGAGGGTCCTTCAGTTTGGGTCGATTCCTGTTATCTGTTCAACACCTCAAGCCTTTGAACACATGGGCTTTGGGACCATTCTAGATAAAAACTATTGCAAGTGGGCAGCCTGCCTTATAATCATATATTATAAATAAAAACCACATTGGTGCCCTTTTCATTGTTGATTCTGCTTAATTCCCCCCTCTCGTCCCCTTTATTAGCTTTGCCAGGTTAGCCTCTGCCTTTCTATATATCCAAGACTGACCTCTATCATCCTGCTCACTCTCCAGAGTGAGAGTGTACCACAATGTCTGAGTTACCCAAGGTGTTAAACATCTCATTTCTTTTCAGAGAAATGTTTCAGATAATGTCGTTTGACATTATCTTCTCTACCACTTGTTTCTAGTTTTTCATACTTAGAGGCATTATTTAAAAATCTCTCTGTTCATTGTTAAAGTTACAAGAGTGTTTGCATACCAATGGGCTGATTGTAAACAGGAAAGCTTCATTAAGATTGGTTTAGTATAATTTGATCTTTTATAAATAATTGCTGTGATTGATAACAATCTCTCTCTCTCTCTCTCTCTCTCTCTCTCTCTCTCTCTCTCTCTCTCTCTCCTTTCTGGAGTCTCATTTTCTTGAAAATTCAGCCTATGTTTCCACTATTTTGACCAAGGTTCAACCACAGTCACCTTAAGAATACTCCACGTAGTTGTTAATCAGAAGCACAAACTGTGCACCCGTTTCCATTTGCTTCACGCACAGGCTTCATCTGCATTGTATTTCACAAGAAGGCCAAGGCTCGTGGTGGGTGGGCCTGTTGAGTTTTTCCTATCTCAGCTGAGGTTTCATGATGTGTAGTGCAGCCAAGCAGTGGTAGTGCCGTGAGACTTGGCCCTGTTGCTCCATCTCTCATGGAATCTTCCTCCTTGACTTGCATCAGCCATGTATTTCTGTTGCCTCCACCAAACCTGACAGAAGCTATGGTGCTGTGCTCTGGTAAGTCCTGACTCGGTCAATTGCACGCAGGGCAGCTTCCTTCAGTCTGTTGGTGGAGAGACAAGATGGCAATGAAGAAAATTGTCTGCGTGCCTCAGATATTCACTCAGCAGGGGTTCCTAGCACTGGCTCACTTCTGTGAATCACCCCTTGATTCTTTTCTTTCCTCCATCATTAGGAGCGACTGTGAAAAGATCAGTCCTCCCTCTTGGAGGAGATTGCCTAATGTGTGCAACTGTCTGTCTGCAGACATGAGGAACATCTGGAACAGCTGAGTGGAAGGTCACTCAGCCATAGTCTGATAGACTTGAAACAGGATATAATGAAATCCATTTTCTTCGGCAGGATATATTATTTGCTTTTAGATGAGGGCCCAAAACTGGTTAAATCTGTCTGGTGTATAGGCAGTGGTAATTCACAGAAATGCTGAGGTAAGCAACATAGAGCATGGGATAGCTTTGTGGCATGTAGTAAGAGTGTCTCTTTCTGGAACTCTCCCATTGTTGGAACCCTTAAACCAGAAATCAAAATATTTGTTAACATTTACTCAGAGAGCCTGAACTCTAAAAATTCCTCCCTTCAAGATAAAAAAAATGTTGCAGATGCATATGACTAAGCTCTCACCTTTGGACCACTAGTTGTCTAAAGGTTTATTTAAAAAGTATATTTTCAAGTCATTTGAGTTGTCACCCAGTTCTATTCTCTGAATCTAATATTTTTGTAAAAGTATCTTCAATAAACATGAACAAACATTTATATCTGCTGGATCTGAATTTTTGTTATTGACATAAACTAATACAAGAGAAAAACTGTCTCAACTGGAATTTTAGGGGTTTTATGGTTCATAACAATCTTGGTGAAATCATTGGTGCCTTCACTGTCAGCTAGCTCCGAGATTTTATTGGATAATAAATAGCCTTCACCCTTATCAATGGAGACGTGTCCTCAAAAACAATAGTCAATTCCCATAACTGAAGATGGTGTAAACCTAGTTTACAAATTTGTAAGATAATAAATAAAATAAGAACTATTAATGCACTATAAGAAAGTTTATATTCATGTGGTCTCAAAAAAAAATATTCTGTTTACATTCACATTTTTACCTGAAGGAAGCATGTTGCAGTTTCTCTTTGCATGTCCAAAGGGCCAGGGTAATCTTCCTTGCACGCTGGAGCCCTTGTGTAAGTCAGAGGTGGCGTGAACACAAGCATTGTGTGTTGCAAATTGGGATTGGGGACAGAGGCGAGAAGGAAGCCTCAGACTCGGAGGTCAGGTTATAGTAGCTTTTTTATTCATAAACAGCAATAAACAGTGAGATGGAATTGCATTTGTTCACACATATACACTTTCCTAACCTCTAGTCTGGCCTGATGTTGAGTGGCCTGGCTTAAAGGTGGTGTGTCAGGTAAGGTTCTCGACATGTCCTTCTGC
This sequence comes from Mus pahari, assembly GCF_900095145.1. Lineage (NCBI taxonomy): Eukaryota > Metazoa > Chordata > Mammalia > Rodentia > Muridae > Mus > Mus pahari. Next base: position 15,735,037 of record NC_034611.1, on the reverse strand, counting down.
TCTCGGGATCAGTCCTCCATATGGGCTCCTCTTGTTCGGTGATGGACGTCCCGGTGGGTGGACTTGATCTCTCAGCATGATGGCATCTCCATGAGACTCTGAAAGCAAGTGAGTTGCGGTGGCCAGAACAAGCTATTTAAGATACAATTAGCCGATCATAATTAAAGTGTTTACAGATTACTTCATCGGACATTTACCTCACTTCAACTTTATCATACTCTCACACACACTCTAGGTTTCCATGGTTACATTCATCCACGGTATCGCTTCCTTATGTTGTTTATATCTTGTTCCTTACATTGTGATAAAGGGACAGATGCTCTGAGAACTGAGATGGACACTCAGTGGCTAACAGGTGCTGAAGTGGGCAGTCTGAATAAGCTGAAAAGGGAACTGATGCAGATCCCAGGCAGGGAAGAGCGAAACAATGTGAAGTCCCTTTATGATGTACAGATGTGTCTATGATTTCACAGCAATAGATTATTTCTGAAAACTTCCATATATATCTATAGATAGATAAATAGATCGATAGATAGATAGATAGATAGATAGATAGATAGATAGATAGATAGATGGGTGGGGAACACACTACTGTAATATATCATTTGAAGAACTTAGTGGCTGAGAGGGTGACATGATTGGAGGCTCTCCCATGTTATTCTTGCTTTAAGATAAGAATAACGCTACATTTATCCTCTGAAAGAACAGAGGGAATGGGTAATTGTGGTTTGAATATGCCTGGCCCATGTGAAGTGGCAGTATTAGGAGGTGTGATCTCGTTGGAGTAGGTGTGGCCTCGTTGAAGGAAGTGTGTCACTGTGGGGGTGGTCTTTGAGGTCTCGGTGCTCAGTCTCCACCCCAGTATGGAAGAGACGCTCTTTTTGGCTCCTGGTTGCCTTTGGATCAAGCTGTAGAACTCTCAGCTCCTCCAGCACCATATCTGCATGGTTGCTGCCATGCTTCCCACCATGATGATAATGGATTGAATCTCTGAAACTGTAAGACAGTCCTTGATAAGAGTTGCTTTGGACATGGTGTTTCTTCACAGCAACGAAACCCTAAGATAGTAATTCAACTCAGAGCTGAGAATTTCATCCTAAAAGTGATGAGGGGCTAGTATCACCCATGTTTCCTTGAGCAAAGCACAACCTTTATGCTGCTTAGTAACTGAATTGTAGGAGAGAGAGAGAGAGAGAGAGAGAGAGAGAGAGAGAGAGAGAGAGAGAGAGAAAATAGAAAAAAAGGAGTAGAAGTTTTTGGATATATAGCAACAAAAAATAATTAAAAACCAAATGCAGAATGAGTCTGTTTCTGGCAGTTCTGTCCCATGTTGAGTCATGTAAGTGTCACTGAAGCCTTGGCTCTAATCACAAATGTGCCTGTTGCTCTGCCCTGCCATACCAAACAATGCTGTCTGGAATAGCTTGAGTTGAAACTGTTGTCTGTCAGTTGAGACCGAATTAAAGTATAATTACTATACATACAATGTTTCTTGCTCTCGTCAAACATAGTGATATAAACATGGAAGACAAAGGCTTTGTAGTTTCTAATTATCATTCATCAGCATGGAATATTAGATTACTACATTTTTTGGATTGTATTATGTTAGAATGTTTGACTTAAAAAAACCTGCTGTTTGAGTTGCTGACTTGAAACATGTGAAAAAAATTGCAATCAGGACAGAATTTACAACAACTTCTGAAATGGTCCTAAAAGCACTTCTATGTCTTATCCTACATATTTGTACTAAATAGTATGCTCAGTATTGATAATGATAAAATCAAAATAGTGACCCATTTTTAAAATCATTGATGATGTGTGCTCTCTAATATCAAATCTTTAATGAAAATATATTTTTATGTAAAACAACTGTATTTATCTTCTCAGTATATGAATTTGCTTTCCTTTTTAATTAGTGATAAAATTATATGCACACCAAGTAATTTCTTGAAAATAAATTTCTAAGAACATTTTTTTATTTGTATACCTATTTAATATACTTATTCCCTGGAATTGTGTAAAAATTTTGAGGCATAAGTGTTATGAATAGAAAAAGTTTAAGACTAGCAAATGCCATGATTTAAGACCACCGGGGTCTTCCCTCAGTCAGGCTGGAGACAGAAGTCAGAACTGTTATCAGCAGTTTCAGAACTGTGCAAGCCTCCTGTCAATCTTATGCAGGGACTCTGTATCATCTCTTTTGGTTGTTTCCAAGGCATACCCCTTGTGCACAAGGGCCCTGAGAGATTTGTGTTAGAAAAGAGTCTACAGGGTTTCTGTGGCTCCTTCTGATCAAAAGATTCTGACACCTTTTAAGCTTACACAGACTCCCAACCACAGAATTGCCCTGGCATCCACAGGATAGACTGAGGTTGGGCAGAGCTTCTGAAGTTTTCAGCTCTAGTGAAGCAGTATGGTGTGTGGAGGTACAAGCTTTGAACCTCTGTCTGTGACCTTCATGTCCTGTGTGACTTGGGCTCTGAAAAGGGCTGGGGAACACTTACCTGGAGCACCACTTTAATCTTTTCTCAACCCTCACACAGTATGAGACAGTGGCAATTGAGCTTCACTGACTTACAGATCACCCCAGTGAAGGACCATGGCATTTCATATGGTAACTCTGGGCTTCTCTAGACTTGGGTTGGGGGCCGTATAACTAGCTGCCATAACAAAGCACCACACATATGGGTTTAAAGCACTGATGTTTATTGTCTTATAGTTCTAGAAACCCGAAAAGTCAAGATGGCCAGTGGGTTCTAGCAAAGACTTCTTTCCTGAAATGTTGATGGCTACATTCTTACTATGTCCTTGAACTGTGGTGTTGAGATTATTGTAGTGTCTATCCAAATAAGGATACCAATGTTGTGAACAGGATTGAATTGCTTCCCATATCTCTATTTCCTAATGTTATCTTGGCGACTAGAGCTTCATGTTTTAAATCTATAAATTAGCAGTACAACACCGTGCAATTCATAGCAGCTCCCCAAATCCTGCGAGATATAGAATTCTGACTCTACATCTTTCTATCTTCAGTGCTTTCTCTACTGAATATCTACAAGGTCCCAGGTAAGGCTCAGGATCCAGGCTCACAGTGTGAGCATTCTGACATGCATTTTCTCCCTGGTATCTACTATTCTAGTCTGTCCCAGGGTGAGGATGGAATCTTTCTCTCTCTAACTCTGAAACTCAAGTTCTCTATCTGTTAAGTGTTGAATCAAGAATGCTTTCTGCGGGCTGGTGAGATGGCTCAGCAGGTAAGAGCACCCGACTGCTCTTCTGAAGGTCCTGAGTTCAAATCCCAGCGACCACATGGTGGTTCACAACCATCTGTAATGAGATCTGGCGCCCTCTTCTGGGGTGTCTGAAGACAGCTACAGTCTACTTACATATAATAAATAAATAAATAAATCTTTTTAAAAAAAGAATGCTTTCTGCAAGTTCGTGCATTTGAATACTAGGTCTTCAACTGATTGAACTGTTCTAAGAGCTAGAACTTTTGTGTTATTAGGCCCAGCTGTTAGACACAGGCCAGTAGGGCTAGATTCTGAGCCTTATTGCTTAGCCTTAATCTGGTCCTTTCCTCTGCTTCTTGATCTGCTAACGTGAACAATCTACATCTCAAAATCTCACTACCAATCCTTCCATGCTCTCTGGGGATCTGCTCCCTCCTGAAACTGAGCCACAGAGTCCATCCACACATTCATTGCTTCTCTCATTCATTTATTTAGCACAAGAAAACTAACTAAAATATCACCTCTTGTTAACGAGGATGAACATTTAAGAACAATAACTAATGAGTTATCTTTGGGGCTTCCCTTTCCACTGGAGACTGTTTTTACTCTAGGTTGCCCAGAAAAGCCTGGACACAGTTGTATCTGGCTTGGCTATTTCTCTTTAACAAAATCTGGGGCTGGAGAAATGTCTCAGAGGTTAAGAACACTGTCTGTTCTTCCAGAGAGTTCCTGAGTTCAAATCCCAGCAGCCGCATGGTGGCTCACAACCATCTCTGATGGGATCCGATGCCCTCTTCCAATGTGTCTAAAGACAGCTATGAGTGTACTCATATACATAAAATAAATAAATCTTTTAAAAAAATTTGCAGAGAAGTTTTTGGTGAATACAAGTTCAGTCAGTGGAGTGTGTGTGTGTGTGTGTGTGTGTGTGTGTGTGTGTGTGTGTGTCTATGAAAAGATTTTGCAAGCTACCTCTTAATTGTTAAAACTCTTCCTTGGTTTGTGATTATGCTCCCACATTTAAAAGGAGCAAAAGCTTATTCAGTGTGACACATTTCCACAAGAGGGCCCACCAGCATCAACACAGAGCCTTGAGGGAGTCTCAGCACCAAACTTCTATTACACAGGAAGTCCCCAGGAAGGAAGTGTTTATAAAAGATACAGGGAGAGGGGATCAACTGTCTTGCTGGGATTAGCGTTCCGTGTGGAACTGTAACGTTGAGTTTGATTAACAAAAGGACGAACCGCTAATATGAAATTTGCAGCTGCTGTTTATTCATTTCATAGTCCCTTAAGGTTTAAAAAGCAATTTTAAAGCAGCCAGGATAACTGAATTTTTATTTCACTTATTGATTTAGTGAAAAATGTTAGAGATTCCTTGAGTGTCCTTCTGTTTCCAGGGACCTTTGTTTTCCCCCGTTCCTACAGCTCCTCTCTTTCCCTTGCTCTCTGCCTCACACAAGCATGTTGCTGCCCACCACAGTCCAGGCAGTGAAGTCTTGGTCTCTGCCTGGGCTCTCCCTTATATGCATAATAAAAGCCCCAACCGCTTAGGAGCACTCACATCTTCTCTTTGTTTGTTTGTTTCCTTTTTGCCATTCAGTAGGTGGTAGATTACTGAGAGCAGTTATTGTAAAGCAAGTTACTTTAAATAAAAGAGCAGTAGAAAGATACTCTGAAACCTGTTTTGTGAGTCTGTCTGTCTCACTGTGAAGACTCCCCGGCAAGGTAAACTGCCTTTCTTAGCAGGAGACCTAGCAGCTCTGAAAAAGTAAGGCCTGAGGCCTGATTTAAATTAATTTACAAGGCAACCGCAGCCTCTAGGAAGGAGGTGCGGCTATTCAAGCACACAGTTAGCCAGTCGATAGCATCCTATAGCTGAGAATTTTCAATTGATTAACTATAGCAGGAAGTATAATCCAAATGGCCTGTCAACTAAAATGAGTGACTTATGGTCTGCGTGGCTTCGCCGAGGGCAGAGGGAACTGGTCGTCAGCTGTCACGCAGGCCAGCATTGGATCGTCAGCTGCTACGCGGAGCAGCACTGCCTTTTCAGTTTCCAGACCCAGAAAATCTGAGAACTTTTTCTGTGGTGAAGGGACCTGGGAAAACTGACCTCGATTTCATCAGGCACAGTATGGCAACCAGCCCAAGAGTGCCCACGGTTTGGGCAGAGCTCTGGCAGCAGAGGCGGCCCGGGACAGTTTTTTTTCCCAGTGGATAATGTTACCACACTTCAGGTGGTATAGTTGGTGCCTCATTGTCTTCATTGGAGACCTTAGGGTTGCTGCTAGAACTGGCATTTTTGTCTCTCACAGCAAGCCCCCCCCCCGTTATGTTTATTTATTTATTTATTTATTTATTTATTTATTTTTATATCGCATTCGAGGTCAACCCCTAACAGAGTCCCTATCCCCATCCTCACTCCTCTTCTCCTCTGAGAGGGTGGACCCCCTCCTGAGTATCCCTACCCCACTCCCCTCAGCCTTGCTCATCAAGAGTCTGCCTGGCTGGGTGTGGCCTCTCCCACAGGCCAGACAAAGCAGTCCTGTTTGGGAACAGATTCCCCAGTCAGGCAACAGCTTTATTGACAGCCTCCGCTCCAATTGTTGAGGGACCCACATGGAGACTGAACTGCACATCTGCTCCTTACATGCCCAGGGCCTTGGTCCAATCCATGCATGCTTTTTGGTTGGTGGCTCAGTCTCTGAGAGCTCCCAAGGGTCCAGGTTTGTTGACTCCATTGACCTTACTGTGGAGTTCCTATCGCCTTAAAGGCCTTCAATCCTTCCACAAAACTTTCAACCCCAAAATTTGCCTGTCTAAAAGAAATGCTGGGACAAAGATGGAACAGAGACTGAAGGAATGGCCAACCAATAAGCAGCTCAATTTGTGATCCATCCTGTGGATAAGCACCAGTCCCTGATATTATTAATGGTACTCTGTTATGCTTGAAGACAGGAGCCTAGCACAACTGTCCTCTGAGAGGCTCTACCCAGCAGCTGACTGAAACAGATGCAGATACACACAGCCAAACATTGTGTAGAGGTGGGGGACTTTTATTGAATAGTTGGGGGAAGGATTGAGGGCATGGCAAACTTTAATATGAGTGTGTGTGTGTGTGTGTGTGTGTGTGTGTGTGTGTGTGCGTGCATAAGTGGTCTATCTGCATGTATACCTGAATGCCAGAAGAGGGCATCAGATCCCATTTCAGGTGGTTGTGAGCCACCGTGTGGTTACTGGGAATTGAACTCAGGATCACTGGAAGAGTGGCCAGTGCTCTTAACTGCTGAGCCATTCCCTCCAGCCCCCTGCAAACTTTTTAATTAAACATTTTGTTTTTGTTTTTGTTTTTGTTTTTGTTTTTGTTTTTGTTTTGACATAGGGTTTTGTTTTGACTTCTGTCCTAGAAGTTGCTTTGTAGACCAGGCTGGCCTCAAACTCAGAGATCCACCTGTTTCTTCTCCCCAAAGTCATGCACCAACATTACCTCAGCTTGTAAACATTTTAAATACCATATTTGGCAGATCTCTGAAGAGTTTGAGAACCATCTACTATATATACCTGATTTTAAATAAGCTTTATTGTTTTAGACTTAACCTTGAAAACATAAACAAGAGGCTAAATAAAGCTTGCCGTTAAATGAATTAGGTAACAGTTTACAAGTTGGTAACTTTTATAAGGAATTTTATAGCTTTTTATTTATTTTATTTATTTTAACAGAATTTTATTTCTGTTAAATTTGAGCCTTAAAAATTAGAGTCGATGTAAAAAAAAATAACCAAGTTGTTTTTTCCTAGCCCCTGCTTCTGGAATTACACCTCTGAAATTAACATTTATTAATAAATGCCTAGGCCATACGATTTGGTTTATTTTTTTTATTATCTCTTTTATTCTAATCTGGGTTTAGCTATGTGGTTGCTTTCCTCTCCTTGTCTTCTTATGTCTGTCTCTTCAGAGTTCATGGGGGCAAATCTCCCCTTTATTCTAACCTCGGTTAAGCTACCTGCTGCTGTATGTCTGTCTCCTCCATGATGAAGCTCAAATCTGTCATGCCTCTGATTATTTCCCAGAATTCTCTCTCTCTCTCTGAAGCATATTCCACCTCCTATTTTCTGCCTCAGCTCATTGGCTATAATAAACTTTTTATTGACAGGTGATGCTTATAAGAGATTTTTCTGTACAAGTTGAAGATTTAGTTGAAGATCCTTTAGTATCAAAATAAAACTTTAAATCAGAAATGTAGTAAACTTTAAAGCATAAATACAGTCCACAGAGAGACTAGAAGGTTTATAAAACCATAAATATAGTGCATAGATAGGCTGGGACCTTAATCATTTTATAGAGCAAAATTTTGGAATAACAGTTTCTTGTTTGAGACAGTTTAAACAAGTAGCCAAAGGTTAACAAGGTTAGGAAAGACAAAGAGAATAGACAGCCATCTTTAAGTCAGTTACTGTTAGCCTGAGTAGACCTTTGGAATTTATAAACTATTAAAGATACCTTATTCAAACATGTTTCTTATTTAAGTTTTTTAGAAACTTGGTGTGGAACAGTTAGCAATGACCTAAGTCGTTAAGCAATCATCTCTAAGTCAGTTTTTGTTAAACTGAGTCCAATTTATAACCTTAGGAATTTATAAATCTTAGAAAATTCATACTAATCTAAACTACTTCGGAGCCCTGTGTTGTCTCCTTAGACTGAAAGGCAAATGCAATGATGCAAAGAAGGTTCTGTAGGACCAAGGAGCTTCATAGGTGCTGCCTTAGTTTACCATGTGGTTATCTTAAGATGTTGGTGCAGTTACTTGGCATGTACCATTTAACCTTGGTAAAGATAACTGTCAACCCAAATACTCACAAGAAGTGGATACTCACAGCCATCCACTGGATGGAGCACAGGGTCCCCAATGAAGGAGCTAGAGAAAGTACCAAAGGAGCTGAAGGGGTTTGCAGACCCATAGGAGGAACAACATATGAACTAACCAGTAAGCCCAGAGTGCCCAGGGACTAAACCACCAACCAAAAAAAAAAAAAAAAAAAAAAACAAAAACAAAAACATGGTGGAACTCATGGCTCTAGCTTCATATGTAGCAGAGGATGGCCTAGTTGGTCATCAATGGGAGGAGAGGCCCTTGGTCCTGTGAAGGCTCCAGTATAAGGAGATGCCAGGGCCAGGAAGCAGGAGTGGGTAGGTTGGTGAGCAGGGGGGAAGGGGAGGAGATAGGGGGTTTTCAGAGGGGAAACTAGGAAAGGGGTTAATATTTGAAATGTAAATAAAGAAATATCCAATAATAAAAAAGAAAAAGAAAATGAAGACTGTGGGCACAAGACAAGAGTTGCAGATGTCCAGAAATTGGGCATGTCAAGGGCACAGTTGCTCCTGAAGCTCATAGAAGTTAAATCCTTTGACCACCTCCCCCTTCACTTGAACCTTCTGATGTCTACTTAAGACTTCTTACTTCCAAAAATGTACATTAATAAATACATATTAACTATGCTACCAAGCTGATATCACTTTGGCATGACAATGACACCTGTCCTCACAAATTCTTCTCACATGTCCTTGCCTACACAGATACTTTTCTTTGTTTGTAGTCAGTGAGCTATGAGTAGAATAGGGAAAATTCTACTACAAAGTCATATGCATTACTTTGTTTTTCCATGTATTACTGTAGAAATTAACAAATGTAGTATTTTCCTAGACTGTACATTACACATGGCAACTATTTAATTTCCATGGAACAAAAATATACTGAAGGGAAAGTAATAAGTATTTTTTTGAAAAGAAATATTTGCTATCACCTTGTTTTATTCTAGAGATGAAACTCGGTCTTTAGCATTATTTTATTTTATTTTATTCTATTTATTTACATTTCAAATGCTATCCCAAAAGTTCCCTATACCCCCCCACCTCTGCTCCCCTACCC
>NC_034611.1:15721561-15725709 GCF_900095145.1 Mus pahari | reverse complement strand
GTTGCTAGTATGAAATCTTTCCTTCCTTCCTTCCTTCCTTTCTTCCTTCCTTTCCTTTTTTCTTTTTCTTCCTTCATATATTGATAAATTACTGTACAGTAATTTCTTAGCTAGGTGGGGCTACATAGTAAGGCCCTTCCTTAAAAAAAAATCCCAGAGGGCAGTGATTTAATTTATTAATAGAATGCTAGTATATGAATGGTGCCAGGTTTAACCTCTAGAACTGAAAAAAAAAAAAAAAGCCCCTCCTCAAATGAGAGTACACAGAGAGTCACTCACTTAGGGACAGAGAAAGAAAAGTATTAAGGTAAAGAAAGGAATGTAGAATGTTAGAGATGTTGTAGATTTAGATAGGAGAATACTGGGGTTACCCATAGTGTGGCATGTGCTTCACATGGAATGTGCAAACCATAGACTGTCTACAACATCAAGAAATAAATAAATAAATCAAAGGAATGTGATGTTAATAATGCAACATAATTTACAGTTATATTTTTATATAGTAGTTATATTCCTTAAATTACATATATGTCAATTATTGTAAGTATATATAAACATTATATAGAATTTTATTTATAATACTCATGTGAAATATTCTTTTAATAATAGGTTATTTTAGGTTATTTTTCTTTTCTTTTCTCTCTCTCTCTCTCTCCCTCCCTCCCTCCCTCCTCCCTCCCTCCCTTCCTTCCTTCCTTCCTTCCTTTTTTATGAAACCACTTAGTGCTATGAACTTTCCTTTTACCATAGCTTTCATTGTTCCCATATATTTGAGTATACTGTGCACTTACTTTTCAATGAAATCTAGGAAGCCTTTAATCCTTCCTTATTTCTGCTTTGTTCCACTGGGAGCCCGCCTGAGCACCAGTTCTTTCTGGAAGGCAGCACAGGGGGCAGCACTGATGATTATTAGTGGCTAAATTAAGTTTCGCACGTGCTCAAATGTTGTTTATTTTGTAATATTTATCTTCCTTAACTCTTTGTTATTCTGGGTTTCTGGCAATTAGTGCCTGCTGTTCAGTAGCAGGGGATTAAGTAAAGGATTAATTACTCTGACTTTTCTCGCAGGTCTCTCTGCTGATCCTGCAGGAGGCTCAGAGTTCATCAGCTCCTTATGAGAAAGGAAAAGAAAGACCTGCACACAGAAAGAAAATCTTTTCAATAGGCAATCTGCACAAACACACAAACACATTCTGGTTGGACCTGTTTCATCAACTCTGCCAGTGTTCATGCATAGTTATATACACACATTTATACCTATACACATGTGAATATACAAACAGATATATACATAAATACATTTGTTGGATTGTAAACCATTCAAAAAATGGTGGGTTACTTCCAGGAATTCACCTGTTAGCCTTAGCCTTAGTCACTCAGTATCAACATGTTCAGTTTCCATGAGTTTGCAGGCTTTCTGTTGATTCTATTATTGTAGAAATCCAACTTTATTCTGTGATTGTCTGATAGGATGCAGGGTATTATTTCTATTTTCTTGTATCTATCGAGACTTGCTTTGTGACCAAGTATGTGGCCAATTTTGGAGAATGATCTGTGATGTGCTGAGAAGGTATATTCGTTTGTATTTGGGTGAAGTGTTCTATAGATATCTACTAGGTCTATTTGTTTCATAATGTTTATGAATTCCATAATTCCTCTGTTTTGTTTTTGTCTGGGTGACATGTCCATGGTAAGAGTGAGGTATTGAAATCTTTCACTATTAATATATGAGGCTCAATATCATAACTGTGGTGTAAGTCCAGGTGTAGTCACTGGAAAGCTGCTGTAAGGAGTGATGTAATGTAGAAGCTGACTAGAGCATGACAGCTATTTTAATACTACATGTCTGGGTTAGTTTTTGTCAATATGACACAAACAAGCTAGACTTAGTTGGGCAGAAGAACCTCAAATGAGAAAATACCTCTACCAGATTGGCCATCAGCAAGTCTGTAAAGGTATTTTATTGATCAATTATTGATGTAGGAGGGCTCAGCTCACTATGGGTGACATCACCTCTGAGTAGGTGGTCCTGGGTACTATAACGAAGTAGGCTGATTAAAGTTTTAGTTATACTGTATTTACAGATGTGTGTGCCCTTGTATTTGGGTCATAAAAATGCAGAATTGAGACCTCATCTTGTTGGGTATTTCCTTTGATGAGTACGAAGGGTCCTGTTCCGTTTCTTCTGATTCATTTTGGTTTGAAGTCTATTTTATTTGATAATAGAATCGCTACACTGTCTTGCTTCTCAGGACCATCTGCTTAGAAATTTTTTCCCAGTCTTTTACTCTGAGGTAATGTTTATTTTTGATGTTGAGGTATATTTCTTGTATGCAGCGTAAGTGTGGATCTTATTTTCACATCTATTTTCTTAGTCTGTATCTATCTTTTTATTGGGGGAATTGAGTCCATTTTTATTTATAGATATCAATGACCAATTGTTAATTTCTGCTATTTTATTTTACTTGTTGTTGGTTGAATGTGTGCGTGTGTTTTCCATCTTTTGGTTATGGTGTTGCGAGTTTGTATATTGCCTATGTTTTTGTGGGTGTGTTTAACTTTCTTGAATTGTAGTTTGCTTTCTAATACCTTCTGTTTGTGGATAGATATTGTTTAAATTTGATTTTATCACGGAATATCTTGTTTTTCCATGATTGAAAGTTTTGCTGGGTATAGTAAACTGGTCTGGCATCCGTGGTCTCTCAGAGTCTGTGACTCTTTTGTCTAGGCCCTTCTGGATTTTCAAGTTTCCATTGAAAAGTTGAGTGTAATTCTAACTGGTCTGCCTTTATTTGTTACTTAGCATTTTTCTCTTTCATTTTTTAATATTCTTTTTTTTGTTCTGTGTGGTTAATGTTATTATATGGTGAGGCGACTTTCTTTCCTGCTCCAATCAATGTGATATCTGGAAACTTCTTATACTTTTATAGGCATATCCTTCTTAATGTTAGGAGAATTATCTTTCATTTTGTTAAAAATATTTTCTGAGCCTTTGAGCTGGGAATCTTCTTCTGTTCTTATTGTTATTAGGTTTGGTCTTTTCGTAGTGTCCCAGATTTCCTGGATGTTTTGTGCTGGCTATTTTTTAAATTAAACATTTTAAAAATTTAATTGGTTATTTCATTTATTTATATTTCAAATGTTATCCCCCTTTCCAGTTTCCCCTCCAGGAACTCCCAATCCCCTCCCCTGCCTCTATGAGTGTTCTCCCCCACCTGCCCACACCCTAGCATTCCCCTATGCTTGGCCTCCATAGGGCCAAGGGGCTCCCCTCCCACTGATGCCATATAAAGCAGTCCTCTGCTAAATATCCAGCTAGATCCATGCGGTTCCCCAATGTGTATTCTTTAGTTGGTGGTTTAGTCCCTGGGAGCTTTGGGGGGTCTGGTTGGTTGATATTGTTGTTCTTCCTGTGGAGTTGCAAACTCCTTCAGCTCCTTCACTACTTCCCCTACCTTCTCCATGGGGGTCCCCAAGCTGAGTCTGATGTTTGCCTGCTTGCATCTGCATCTGTATTGGTCAGGCTCTGGCAGAGCCTCTCAGGGGACAGCTATAACAGGCTCTTGTCAGGAAGCACTTTTTGGCATCAGCAGTAGTGTCTGAGTTTGGAGTCTGCAGATGGGATGAATGCCTAGGTGGGGCAGTATCTGGATGGCCCTTCCTTTAGTCTCTGCTTCTTTTTGACAGGAGGAATTCTGGATTACTATTTTTGAGGTGGTGTCCCAGATTTCCTGGATGTTTTGTGTTGAGTAATTTTTTAGATTCAGAATGTTCTTTGACAGATATATTTATTTCTTGTATTGTATCTTTCACATCTGAGAATCTCTTCTATCTCTTGTATTATGTTGGTTATGGTTATACCTGTAGTTTCATTTTGCTTACCTAGATTTCTGGCATCCAGAATTCCCTCAGTCTGTTTTTTCTTTATTGCTTCTCTTTCCATTTTCAGGTCTTGAACAGTTTTGTTTCTGTCAACTGTTTTTGTTTTTGTTTTTGTTTTTGGGGGGGGGGAGGAAAGGGTTTATTCGGCTTACATTTCCATACTGCTGTTAATCACCAAAGGATGCAGGACTGGAACTCAAGCAGGTCAGAAAGCAGGAGCTGATGCAGAGGCCATGGAGGGATGTTCTTTACTGGCTTGCCTCCTC
>NC_034611.1:15718538-15719906 GCF_900095145.1 Mus pahari | reverse complement strand
GTGTTTGCCAGGCACTGGCATAGCCTCACAAGAGTCCGCAATATCAGGGTCCCTTCAGCAGAATCTTGCTGTTCTTAATGTTCTTTAAGGAATCTATTGACTTCCTCCGATTGATTGTCTTAGCTTCAATTTCTTTAAGGATTTATTTATTTCTACTTTAAGGACAGCCATCATCTTCATAAAGTTGGGTTTAAGGTCCTTTGGTCTCTTTCTTTGATTTTGTTTGTTTGTTTTGTGCTTCAGCTGTGTTTGAATATTCAGAGCTTGCTGTAGTGGGATGGATATGCTCTGATGGTGACGTACTATCCTGATTGTTGTTGCTTGTGTTCTTCTTTTTTCCTGAAAATTTTTTATTATTTAAATTCATTTCATACATCAAACATATAAATAATATTGAGTATTTTGAGAATCAAATAATATATAATATTATTCTTTTATATTCATATCCTTTCATACCCTAAAAATTTCATTAATGAATATTGAATACTATTCATAATTGAAGATCCTATATCTAATGTTGAATACTAAATTGTTTCAAAACATACAAAATCTTCTTTGGGAGTTAAGCATTGTAAAAGAGCATAAAATATTAAAAATGAATCATTAAGAAATGTACTCAAAAGCCCTTATAGTAAGAGAGTATTTAAAACACATTATATGAGTCTGCGCAGGTGAGAGGGCAGACTGCAGAAACAATACAGCTTCTGAGACAGACCCCGTTTCAGGCTCCAGACATCCAGGCACCTTCCCCGCCAGAGGAGAGTTGTCTACCAGGGAGGGCTCTCACTGCCTGAGCTGGTGAGGGAGCCATCTTTGCTCTGGGTTGCCCAGGTTCCAGTCTGCCCAGGTAAGACAGTGGACTGCAGAAGCTACACAGCTTCTGGGACAGGCAGAAGCAACACAGCTTCTGGGACAGACCTCGTTTCGGGCTCCGGACATCTGGGCACCTTCTATGTCAGAGGAGAGGAGGACACCTGAGAGGTCTCTGTCCACCAGAGCAGGTGAGAGAGCCATATTGGGTCCAGGGTACCTTGGAGACTAGACTTTGCAGGTGAGTGTGCAAACTGCAGAGGCGACACATCTTCTGGGACAGGCCCCGTTTCGGGCCTACATCTTCAGCCAGGAGGCAGATCTGAACGCCAGATCTCTGTGCACTTTCCCTGCAAGAGGAGAGCTTGCCTGCAGAGAGTAATCTGGCCACTGAGACTCAGGAGAGAGCTGGACTCCCAGGATTGCTGACAGAGGCTAACAGAATCACAGAAGGAACAAGCTCCAACCAGAGACAACTATAACAACTAATGCCAGAGATTACCAGACGGCGAAAGGCAAACATAGGAATCTTACTAACAGAAACCAAGACCACTCACC
>NC_034611.1:15715033-15716826 GCF_900095145.1 Mus pahari | reverse complement strand
CACTCTCACCAATGGACAGATCTTGGAAACAGAAACTAAACCGAGACACATGGACACTAATAGGAGTTATGAAACAAATGGATTTAATAGATATCTACAGAACATTTTATCCTAAAACAAAAGGATATACCTTCTTTTCAGCACCTTATGGTACCTCCTCCAAAATTGACCATATAATTTGTCACAAAACAGGCCTCCACAGATACAAAAATATTGAAATTATCCCATGCATCCTATCAGATCACATGGACTAAGGCTGATCTTCAATAACAGCATAAATAATAGAAAGACAATACTTACGTGGAAACTGAACAACACTCTATTCAATGATTCCTTGGTCAAGGATGAAATAAAGACAGAAATTAAAGACTTTTTAGAGTTTAATGAAAATGAAGCCACAACATACCCAAACTTATGGAACACAATGAAGGCAGTCCTGAAAGGAAAATTCATAGCCATGAGTGCCTCCAAAAAGAAACTAGAGAAAGCATATACTAGTAACCTGACAGGACACCTAGAAGCCCTAGAACTAAAGGAAGCAAATTCACCTAAGAGGAGTATAAGACAGGAAATAATCAAACTTAGGCCTGAAATCAACCAAGTGGAAACAAAAAGAATTATTAAAAGAATCAACCAAACCAGGAGCTGGTTCTTTGAGAAAATCAACAAGATAGACAAACCCGTAGCCAGACTAACTAGAGGGCATAGGGACAGTATTCTAATTAACAAAATCAGAAATAAAAAAGGAAACATAACAATGAATCCTGAGGAAATCCAAAACATCATCAGATCCTACTACAAAAGGCTATACTCAACAAAACTGGAAAACCTAGATGAAATGAACAACTTCCTAGACCGATACCAGGTACCAAAGTTAAATCAGGATCAGATTAACGATCTAAACAGTCCCATTTCTGCTAAAGAAGCAGTCATCAATATTCTCCCAACCGAAAAAGCCCAGGACCAGATGGGTTTAGTGCAGAGTTCTGTCAGACTTTCAAAGAAGACCTAATTCCAACTCTCCTCAAAGTATTCCACAAAATAGAAACAGAAGTTACTCTACTCTATTCATTCATGAAGCCACAATTACTCTGATACATAAACCACAGAAAGATTCGACAAAGAAAGAGTACTTGAGACCAATTTCCATTATGAATATCGGTGCAAAAATACTCAATAAAATCCTCGCAAGCCGAATCCAAGAACACATCAAAACGATCATCCATCATGACCAAGTAGGCTTCATCCCAGGGACGTAGGGATGGTTTAATATACAGAAATTCATCAACGTAATCCATTATATAAACAAACTCAAAGACAAAAACCACATGATCATCTCATGATCTCAGATTGGGAAAGGATTTTTACCAATCCTAAATCTGATAGAGGACTTATATCCAATATATACAAAGAGATCAAGAAGCTGGACTCCAGAATTTCAAATAACCCCATTAGAAAATGGGGTACAGAGCTAAACAAAGAATTCTCAGCTGAGGAATACCAGATGGCTAAGAAACACCTGAGAAAATGTTCATTATCCTTAATCATCAGGGAAATGCAAATCAAAACAACCTTGAGATTCCACCTCACGCTAGTCAAAATGGCTAAGATCAATAATAATTCAGGTGACAGGAGATGCTGGCGAGGATGTGGAGAAAGAGGAACACTCCTCCATTGCTGATGGGATTTCAAGCTTGTACAACCACTTTGGAAATCAATCTTGTGGTTCCTCAGAAAACTGGACATAGTACTACTGGAAGATCCAGCAATACCTCTCCTGGGCATATACCCAG
>NC_034611.1:15704876-15714883 GCF_900095145.1 Mus pahari | reverse complement strand
GTCACTAGATATGCACTCACTGACAAGCGGATATTAGCCCAGAAACTTAGAATACCCAAGATACATTATGCAAAACAGAAGAAAACCAAGAAGGAAGACCATCATGTGGATACTTCATTCCTCCTTAGAAGAAGGAACAAAATACTCATGAAAGGATATAGGTACAGAGACAAAATGGCCTCTAGTCTGTAAGAGTATTGAGTTAGAGTTGCCACTCAAATTGGGAGCTGAGGTTCTGACTATATGCATGGGCTCCGAACTGGTTAGGGGTCCCCTGGGGTTTAAGATGCTCCACTGACATCTTGTGGGGTAGGACCCTTATATCAAAATTTGGTAGATATGGTGATGAGAAGAAGATCATTTAGGGTTTTGCTGGATAAGTGAATATAGGGTGAAGGGGTGGCTTACCTAGTCTTTAGGGAGATAGCCTGGCCTCTGATGGGATAGTAGCCTTCCCAGGGAGGTCTTGGCTGGGATGTGGTGAGGAGCAGGGGAGGGGTGGTTAGCTTTATGATGGGAAGGCATGGTCATAGTGTGTGTGGGGGGGTGTCAGGATGTTGGCCTGCTGTCTGATGGGGTAGGAGGCTTCTGTCAGTGGAATCCACTGTCTTCTTGTCACTCAGCATGTGGGAAGCCTCGAGGCATTCATGTTAGTGAGCTTGGTAGTACCTTGCATTCCTGTTCAATAATTGCTTTCTAGCTAGCCCTTACACCCATGTCAGTGCACACCACATGAGACAGGTCACATACTCTTAGCTTATTAATCATGAGCACCGGCCACTGGAGCAAAACTTCGCTGATGTGTATCTGCCTGTGTTGTGAGATTCTCTGGAACTTTAATCAAACATGCATTGGTTTCTGTTCCTTGGAGATGGTCACCATCTATAGATAGTCTAAAGCAGCTATGACTCACTCCCATTCTCAGCCTCCTAAAGTCAGCTATGCTTCCTAAAATTCTACTTAAATCACTGGAAGCTGGAATTTTACACCTCAGAGGAAACCCAGCAACTTATATTGACAGTTGTGGGTGTGGGAAGGAGATTATAGCAAGTGGTTGCCTGCTCAGTTTTGGGAGTTTCCTAGTCTGTACTCCACTTCGGGTTAAGATTTTTATTCATGGAGCTTGGCTAGTGAACACAGTTCAGTGTATAAGTACACGTCTCTGATGACTCTAAATGAGTCAAGTTGATACAAAACTAGAAAGCATACTAGTATCTTTGGTAGTGGGGTTCTTGACATGGCCATTTTAATGAACCACATTCACTCAGGACTTTATTCAGTCCTCACACTGTACTCTAGCAGCACCAGGAGACCTTGTTCAAGGAGGAGGTGGCAGTATGAGGAACTGTTTGTTACATTCTGATGGGCTTGATATAAAAACATTTGATTATATTGGAAATCATTCACATAATCAAAGTAATATTAATTTATATTGCCAATGAAAGAAAAAGAAAAGATAATGAAAATAGTTCTTTGATAGGTAATATTATTGTGGTTATGAAGTATTTAATTAAAAAAACTCAGTTGCGTTCTTAGTAACTTGCCTTGAGGGACTAATTGAAGGTCAACCCCAATGCACAGGAAAATAAAGCAAGTCTTGCTTTTGCATTAATCTGCATCTCAGTGTCTCACTCAGGGATATCTCGAAGTAAGTACCACTGACCCAGGGTTGTGGTCTTACTTTTGGGGGCTTAATCCAGGATTCAAGGAGACACCACCCCCCCCACTCTCCACCCCTGAGCAACCACCTACTAGACTGATTGGAGGGGAAAAGCCCGAGCTTGGCAACAGGCACCAACTTGTTAAGTGTAAACCTTTCTGTCTTTTGCTTTCATCTTTGGCTCATGAGCATGCCAGGAAAGCCTCTGGTCTGGTGAAGTCAGTTGCTGTGGGCAGACATGCCTTGACTGTAGGGAGTCTGGAGGATGCTTCTGGCTCCCCAGAGTGGGTTGAGAGGACCCTGCTCCTTTTGGAAACAGCAAGACAGTATTTGACTGGAACCAAGGCTTGCTATAACTGATCTCTGCCCCCGTGGGAGGGGCAAATGGTCTTTCTCTGTGTTCTTGGATCTGGACTGTCTGTGCCCATGGCAGGGGTGATCTGTCTGTGTGTTGATTGTCTTTCTCTTGTGTTGGTTGGAATTAGCTATCTCATTCTGTGTTCTTGGACTTGGGCTGACGCCATTTTGAGAGGTTGGACAGACTGAATCGACCCCCTTAAACATCCTAGTTAACCACTGGAGGAGAAAACTTGTCAGCAGTAGTAAAGAAGGGAAAGTTACTTACTCTCTGCTTCTGTGAGTGGCCCACCTTCAGATAGGGTGGCCACCTGTAGGGACCTTCAACTTGGAGGTGATCAAAGTAGTAGAAGAAAGAGTCTTTAGGCCAGGATCCCTCAGATACCCAGACCAAATGTCCTATACAGTTACCCAGAAGGATCTAGTGGAGGACCCTCCCCTTCTCTCCCTTCATAGATAAAAGCCTTTCTTTACCCAAATCCCACTTCACAGGTTCTGGCCATCAGGGAAAAAGGAAACATGGAAGGAGGGATCCAGACCTGAGAAGAAGTCGATTCTCCAAGACCCTTCAACAGCGGTCCTGTTGCTCTAAGACTCTCCTCCTCCATATGACCCTGCCCTTGCCCCCATGGCCCTTCCAGTACCAGCACTGGCTCTGGTATCCTCAACTCATATGGGACCAGGGTCCTTGTATCCCCCTTTATTGGAGGGAGGAGCAGGAGGAGACCTCCAACTTCTTGGTCCTGCCATGAGGACCTGAAGTCTGAAAGCCACCTTCCCTGATACCATGGTGGCTCTCCCAGTGAGGGCATTTAGGGCCTTTAGAAAAGGGCAATCAGGCTATGCAATATTGTCCATTCTCTTTGGTTGACTTGTACAACTGGAAAGCCCATCAGCCTCCCTCCCCCTTTTTAGATAACCCCAAGAGACCAATTAATCTCTTTGAGACTGTTTTATTTACTCATCGGCCCACCTGCGATGATATCCAACAACTCATGAGAGTGCTCTTCAGGACAAAAGAGTGAAAGAGGATAATGCAGGAAGCCAGAAAGAATGTCCTCTTAGACATGGGGGCACCATCAATTGGTCAGGCTGTCATCAACAGTGAGTTTCCCCTGACTAGACCTGACTGGGACAGCAGAAGGTGAGGGGCACCTGAAGGTCTACCACTAGGCTCCATTGTCAGGTCTCAAGGGGGCTGCATGACAACCCACAAATTTGACCAAGGTGTGTGAGCTTAGGCAGGGATCAGATGAGTCGCCTGCTGCCTTTCGAGAGTGGCTCATGGAGACATTCCATCAGTATACATCCTGTGACCCCAACAGCAAGGAGCACCAAGCTACTGTGACTATGGCTTTTATAGACCAGGCTAGTAGAGATCTCAGGAAAAGGCTTCAGAGGCTAGAGGGACTACAGGATAAGTCACTGAAGGATTTAGTGCAAGTTGCTGAGAAAGTCCACCATAACAGGGAGACAGAGGAGGAGAAGGAGCAGAGAAAGAGACAGACAGAAAGAAGATGAAAGGGAGATTAAAGGAAAGAAAAGCAACAGGGAAGGAATTTACAGAGAATCTTGGCTGCAGTAGTTAAGGAAAGCAGAGAAGAGAGACTCCAACCAAAGAGAGACAGAAAACCCCTTGAAAAGGATCAGTGCACATATTGCACTGGGCCGGAGACTGCTCTAACAAACAGAAGCCGGGGGGGGGGTGAGGAGCAGGAAATCTCAGGCCTTGGGAAAACACCCCCAAACAGCAATGGTGTTAGCACGGGGAGAAGACAGCAACTAAGGAGAATGGGGTTCAGACCCCCTCCCTGAACCCAGGATAACTCTGAGAGTGGAGGGGAAACCCACTTGGTGGACACCAGAGGCTCAACACTTAGTCCTCCTCCAAGCCAATGGCCTTTATTTCCAAGAAAAAAAAAAAATCTTGGGTCCAAGGAACCACTGGCATTA
Organism: Mus pahari; assembly: GCF_900095145.1. NCBI lineage: Eukaryota > Metazoa > Chordata > Mammalia > Rodentia > Muridae > Mus > Mus pahari. The sequence goes on along the minus strand of NC_034611.1, from coordinate 15,710,913 downwards.
AAATGTCTTCATGGACAACCTGAAGAACAGGACCTAGGGATGGGCTGGGTATCCCGTTCATTTATGGTCATCCCAGACTGATCCTTCCTTCTGTTTGGGTGAGACTTAGTCTCCAAGATAGGGTCCAAATATACTTCCTGCCCAACGGGATACAACTAACTGGTCCAACAGGAGAGCCCTTGGGTGAAGGAAAGACCTCTCTGACTGCCCCCTGCTGGAAGCTGAGGCTAGCTGCTTTACAGATGGGAGCAGTTTTCTCCATGCTGGTCAGAGACTAGTGGGTGCTGCCATAATGGATGGCACAAATGTCATCTAGGCGGAACCTTTACCCCCCCCCCCACCTCTCCCCATCCCTGCATGTCAGCACAGAAAATGGAGGTAATTGCCCTCACCAAGGTCTTGCATCTTGGGGCCGGCAAGAAAATTAACATCTACACAGACAGCAAGAATGCCTTTGCCACAGCCCACATCCATGGGGCTATATACCAAGAGAGAGGACTGCTTACATCAGAGGAAAAAGAAATAAAAACAAACAGGAAATCTTGGATCTCTAGGATGCCCTGATGAAACTATCAACTGTGAGTATTATTCATTGCCCAGGACATCAGAAGGGAATAGACTCAGTGGCACAAGGCAATAACTAGGCAGATCAAGTGGCTTGAGAAGTGGCTATGCTGGAGCCTATCCTGGTTATGGGCCTGCAAGAGACACCAGCTGGGAAATGGGCCTGGACTAAGGGATGGCTTCACTTAGAATATACTGAAGAAGAAAGGACTCAGATTGTTAGCCACCCTACAAGCTACTACATAAATAAAGAAAAGCTGTGGTACACACAAGAAGGAAAACCTATACTCCCCAGAAAACAAGCTGCTGAGGACTTACTTGACCAAATACATAGATGGATCCCATTTAAGGGATAAGAAGTTCATCCAAGCAGTTAATGGATCTAAGGTATATGTAATGGACCTTGTAGAACAGTGTGAGGTATGTAAGCAAATGAATGGTTATGCAGCAAACAGGATAAGAGACCTAGGGGAGAGCAGCCTGGGGTTTATTGGGAGGCCGATTTTACAGAAGTTAAGCCAGGAAAATATGGTTACAAATATCTTCTAGTATTTGTAGATATTTTCTCTGGATGGGTTGAGGCTTTCCCCACCAAGCAGTAAACAGATACTGTGTAGCTAAGAAAATATTAGAAGCAATTTTCCAGAGGTTCAGAGTGCCCAAGGTAATTGGATCGGACAATGATCCCGCTTTTGTTACTCAGGTAAGTCAGGCATTGGCAGAGATATTGGGGACTAACTGGAAGCTCCACTGTGTGTATCATCCCCAGAACTCAGGGCAAGTAGAGAGAATGTACAGAACCCTAAAAGAGACCTTAACTAAATTGACCTTGGAGACTGGCACTGACTGGGTGGTGTTCCTTCCTCTGGCCCTATTCTGAGCCCAGAATACCCCCTACCATTTTAACCTGATTCCTTTTGAGATCCTGTTTGGTATCCCAACTCCCTTGGTGACCACTGGTCTCTCGCTGGAGGTATCCCAACTCACCGACAGGAGCCTCTTCTTGAGGCTCCAAGCCCTTCAGTAAATACAACATGAGATTTGGCTCAAACTATATGCCTTAAATGATCCATGGATGCCAGAGAACCCTCACCACTTCTTGAATGGTAACTGGGTCTACGTAACGATGCATTGGGCATAGGTGCTAGAACTCTGGTGGAAGGGATCCTTCCTGGTGCTGCTAACCACTCCCACCGCCTTCAAGGTAGACAGTTTTGCAGCACACTTCCCATGTGAAGCCTGCAGACACTCCACTCTCCAGGATCCCTGCTGGACAGTACAGATGACAATCTGCTCAAGCTCAAGATCACTTGACCTTGATCATGACCTTTGGATTCTGGTTCCTTTCCCCATCCTATGTGCCCATCCATCAAACCTGTTACAGCACTCATTGCTTGTTGCCCTTCTGCTGTGGTTGGGGGTGTCCAGGGCAGCCACTGGTACCTCTGCTTTGGCCCTACAAGTGAAAAACTATGATAGTCTGAGGGCATCCATTGATTTAGATAGAGAGAGAATAGAAACTTCCATCAGTCACCTTCAAGAATCATTGGCATCATTATCAGAAGCAGTACTACAGAATAGGAGGGGATTAGACTTCACTTTTCCTCCAGCAAGGAGGGCTATGTGGTGCCTTAGCTGAGGAGTGTTGCTTTTCTATAGACCATTCTGGGGTTGTTAAAAGTTCGATGGCCAAGGTGAGAGAAGGGTTAGCCAAGTGGAAGAGAGAAAGAGAAGAGTCAGGGCTGGTTTGAGTCTTGGTTTAACTCCTCCCCTTGGTTAACCATCCTCACATCCACCTTGTTAGGACCCCTAATTGTTCTCCTGCTATTGTTGATCTTTGGACCCTGCATATTGAACAAGCTTATAGACTCCATAAAAGAGAGAATAGGAGCAGTGCAGCTGATGGCCCTGGGCCAACAATATGAGACCCTGAGGAAAGGACCTGAAGAATATGAGTTAGTTACACAAGGCCACTGAGCGTAGCTCCAGGATTGAAGCTTGTTCAAGAAAAGGGGAGAATGAAGGTCTCTAGGGGCTTTCACCAGCCTTTTAACCATTTGCTTTGGGTCAAGGCTAGGCCAAGTTCCATTCTCCACCCACAGGAACATTTTTGAATAAAAAATTCTCAGAATGTACTAATAGTTACCTGACCCTCTGGAAAATCCCAGGTAGAGTTCAAATGCGTGTCATGCTTGCTAGCCAATATGTTTAAAGGTCAATATGCTTAGCCAATAATTTTGAATTGAAACCTTGCTGATGCAACCTGTGCCCCTAAAAAATATAAAAAACTGCTTGTAATAGCAATTTGGGGTCACCTTCTTAGTAACTTGCCTTGAGGGGCTAATTGAAGGTCGACTCCAATGTGCTGGAAAATAAACCACTTGCTCTTGCCTCGAAGAGGGGAAAAACCCTCATACTACTACAAATCAACTTTGTTTGTTTGTTTGTTTGTTTTAAATCAAATGGTGTCCATGAAGAATGAGTTCAAATCACTTTTCAAAAGCCTCAATTGGGAATAGCATTAACAATTTTATATATGATTTTATAGAACATAATACATTACAATGTATTTTTACATTGCTATAGATGTAACTCAATGGCTGAATATTTGTGTATTATCCATAATATATTGAGGTCAATTCTCTCCCCAAATAAAAGGTATAACAGGTACATAAAGGGTGCACAGTATTCTTTATATTGTTGTTGCTTAGCTTTTCTATGATTTATTTTGTACGCCTATTAAGAACCTACTGTTCTCATATATACTTGTGCTATTGGAAATACTACTTCATTGAATATGGGTGAAAAATGTTTAGGACAGATTCCCAAAGTAGAATCAGTGTGTCAAAGGCTATGTAGCTTGACTTTTTGATAGAGGCTTTCAAGTTACAGCAAACTTTACCACCACTTTACCACCTCATCATTTGTAAAGGTGTTCGTTCTCACAATATCTCCACATCTTTAAATTGATAGTGGAGTTGAAAATGTTACTTTGGTTGCTTCTTTTATTATGGGTGAGAAACTAAGATGATGAAGAACAGACTACTTTTTATTAAACAATTCTTCCAGTGGTAACCTTAGAAGAAAAGGTAAGAACTTACTAGAGGCTCAGATCCTCTTTATTTTGCCAAGTCAAAATTTGAGAATGAGGAAAGCAGTGGAAACCATCAACATGAGAAGTGTTGTGGTGTGAAGCTATGTCCACTGTTAAATTTAGAGCTGGCATCCAACATGGCGTCTGTGCCCTTCAGGGCATGCTGAAGCACAAAGGTGGCGAACTGGGGGCCTAGATGACTCTTATATGAAATCAGTCGACATGGCATCGGTGTATATAATCAACAGTATGATTTGGGGGGATAAATGGGCCCCATGTAGCCCTTTCCTGTTTTCTTCCATAGAGATGGAAATCTTGTGAGGACTTCGGCCCCTTAGAAGAGTGGGAATTGAGGAATGCTGGATTTAATGAGCATTGCTAGTATTAAAGATTTCTAAATGAAAACCTCCTGATTCTAATCCTCCAGCAGGTGGTGGTATCCCAACACCCAGAACTTACTGACTGGAACTCTGCATGGGAATTCTCAGGATTCAGTCTAGAAACATTCTTTTCCATAGTAGTAAAAATTTAATGTTATAGAATGATACATGCTCATAAAATTTACTGCGTTGCTTTCTGTATACTCACTCAGGATATCAACTGTCAGGTTTTTCTTTCACTATCTTTAGACATTGCAATCCCAATCCAGTTAATAGATAGCCTCAGGTGATGTGGCTTCCAGTGTGTCATTAGTTTCCTTAACAGAGCTTTACAAGCACTTTGGTTTCGGGAAATGGTTCAGGTGAGTATGGATGACTCAGACTCAGTTCTTTGATCTTAGTGACTCTTTGGTTTCCAGCACTGAGAACCAATCCTTGGGCCACACATGCTAGGCAAGTGCTCTGCTACTGTCTATACAGCCTAGCCTTATTTTATTGAAACTTCAACAAACAAAACAAAAACAAACTCGTCATAAAAGGAGAATTAAAGGAGATAAAAGTAGTCAGAAAGTCAATTAAAGCTTACTAAAGGTATAAAAATGTACTAATGGTATAATTATATAGTAGAAAAATCCAAAAGTGTATACAAAAATAGGTTTGCAAAAAAAAACTGCAAATTTTAAAAATTCTGTTAAAAACAGCTAAATTCCATATATAATTTAGTGAAAAAAAGCATTGATTGAATGGATTTGATTTATTTTGAGAGACTAAAATAGAAAAATACAAAAGGAAAATAGATAAGGCACTTATAGAGATTAAATAAAGTAAAACTGAAAATAATATTTACATTTGATATTGATTAAATGTACATACTCAATAAGAACTACTAAGGTCATCTATTTTACACATCTTACAAATGAATACTGAAAATTTCTAAAAGCCAGACTGCAAGCACAAAAGCTTTTATGGCAGTCATATTTGCTATGGCTTCCCAAACACTTTACAACACCCTTCTTTAAGTTAAATGCTAATTGATGAGCAATGTTAAAGGTGGTCATGGAAATAAAAACAAAGTAACTATTATTGTAAAGATGCTTCACTCGCCATGTGTACTATATCTAGTGATGCGTATGTCATATAGAATACTAATGCTAATCTAAACATGCTACAGAAACTGGCTCTACCTCATAAATTCCATAACCAAATGTTCATTGTTTTTATGTAGTTAACATTAAAAGCCACAAGTCAAATTATTTGGTGCTACTTAGAAAAAAGTTCTTTGAAATTCTGCCTTATTTTAATTTTTTATCAGTTAGAAATGAGAAATCACTTACAGAGAGGATTGCTATATATCATTTCCTTGGAAAGACATGGGAACTGTCTGTGAAAGTTTTTAATAGGACAGGCAGTAATCTGAGTTGATTTAGGAGGTATTATATAAACAAGTAATGGGGAATGAGCTCAGAGAACTTTCATAGTTTCTTCCTCCCTTTCAAAGAAGGAAGGAATAAATCCATCTTATCAAAACATTCACTCTCTAAGTAACTAAACCTAAGAGGCTTGAATAAGTGGCATCAAAAGTCTTGTAATCCAGCCTCAGAAGTGGAATAGATTAGATAATGGAGGGTATTTATATATTATGACTGATTTAAGCAACATTGAGATATGAAAGGAGTCTAAGAACAGCAGTGTGCTTTAGCCAAGTGTAAAGTGATTTGTGGGAAAACATTCCTTCTGTCTCAAGCACACAGCATGTCTAGGCAAGGTCATGTGACTCTGGTCTTCTGAGCTGCCGTAGAAAACTTCGTGAAGTATCCACGTGTTGGTCTTCCTTATTCTTGATTTTCTTGTGTTTTGGAGATTTTATCTTGGATATTCTAGGTTTCTGGGCTAATATCCACTTATCAGTGAGTGCATATCAAAATAGGGAATAAAATACCCATGAAAGAAGTGGCAGAGACAAAGTTTGGAGCTAAGACGAAAGGATGGACCATCCAGA
>NC_034611.1:15678645-15704471 GCF_900095145.1 Mus pahari | reverse complement strand
CATTTGAAATGTAAATGAAGGAAATATCTAATAAAATAAGTTAAAAAAAAAAGAAAGAAAACTTCATGAGCCTTCTCCCTCCCAGTCTTTCTGAATTTGTTTTACACCCACCACTGTTACTTATTCTCATACATGTTCCTAGACTTTTATTTCTATTTAGCAAAATAAAGCTTCACCTAGTTGAAGGTAACATATCAATGTTATATAATTACTGTTTATTTTCTTAATCTTTCTGTCATTTGTGTGTGTGTCTGTCTCTCTGTGTATGTATGTTTATGTTTATGTGTATGTGTGTGATTGCCTCTGTGTGTGTGCATATGCATGCACACGTGCACACATAAGTGTGTTTTGAATTGAAGGATTTGGAGATCGAACTTTGGGCCTTGTATGTGCTAGGCAAATGCCCTACTAACATACTGTCCTACTAACATCGCCTGTCCTCACAGCATATATTCATACTAAAGAATGTTGACATGTTACCAGTTTTAAAAATGCCTATGTTAGTATCTCATAATATATGCAACACTGTCTTGGGTTTCTTATCACGTTTTGTGCCAGGTTTCCAATTTTTCAGCCTAATGAGCTACTTAACACCTTTATATATATTATTTGGGAAATATGGAAATGGAAATATCCAGTGGAGAAAAGATAAATGTGGCCAGCAGCCATATACATGATACGAATTGCTAAACCCCAGTGAGCTGAGCAGAGTTGTGCCTCATTGTCTATGAATGATAAATGCAATTGAATTTTGCTAGAATTTAAACTTTTTCCTCTATGAGTGGTACTCTTAGGGAATGAGAAGTCAAACAAAATTTAAAAGTCTTTGTAAAGCACATACCTGTCAATGAAACAACACCCAAATTATTTGAGAACTCAACATTAAAAGACCAAAATATCCCAATTAAAAAATAGCAAAGACCTGAAAATATATATTACCAAGGAAGACACTCAGATGATAAATAATCTCACAGAAAGGTGCTCAGTGTCATATGCCATCAGAGGACAGCAACTTTTTAAAAATTTAATTTATTTTTTTTAACTTATTCAATTTACATCCTGCTCACTGCCCCCTCCTGGTCAGCTCCTCCCACAATCCTTCCCCCTCTCCTCTCCCCTACTCCAATCTGGTGGAGGCCCCCTTTGCTATTCCTCCCCTACCCCCATCCTAGCACTCCAAGTCTCTGTGAGGCCAGATGCTCCCTTTCCCACTAAGGCTAGACAAGGCAGTCCAGCTAGAAGAACATATCCCAACTGCAGGCAATAGCTTTTCTGATAACATCTGTTCCAGTTGTTCAGGACCCACACAAAGCCCAAGCTGCAGATCTGCTACATATATGCAGGGAGGCCTAGGTCCAGTCCCTGTATGCTATTTAGTTGGTTCAGTTGCTTTCAGAGCCCCCAAGGGCCCAGGTTAGTTGGTCTTCTTATGGAGTTCTTATCCCCTTAGGGGCTGCATTCCTTCCTACTCTTCCATAAGAATTTCCAAGCGCCATCCACTGTTTGGCTGTGGGTGCCTGTATCAATCTGAGTCAGCTGCTGAGTGGAGACTCTCAGAGGACAACATGCTCCTGTCTGCAAGTATAACAGAGTATGATTAATAGTGTTAGGGACTGGTGCTTGTCCATTGGATGGGTCTCAAGATGGGCCAGTTATTGACTGGCTATTCCCTCACTCTCTGCTCCATCTCCCCGTACCTGCATTTCTTATAGATTTTGGGTGGAAAATTTTGTGGGTCGGTTGGTGTCTCTATTGCTCCACTGGGGTTCCTGTCTGGCTGCAGGAGGAGACCTCCTCAGGTTCAGTATCTACAATGTAGCAAGTCACAGCTAAGGTCATCCCCATTGATTCTTGGGGTCCTCCTTTATTCCAGGTCTCTGTCTCATTCTGGAGGTGCCCCTCACCTTCTCATCCCCATCAGTTGAAGATTTCCATTCATTTTCATGGTCATCTAGCCATCTCTCCAGTCCTTCCCCACACCTGATCCTGAACCCTCCCCCGCTCCATCCCCATCCCTCCAAATTCCCTCACTTCATGTTATGACTATCCCTCACTGCCTCTTATGACTATTTTATTCCTCCTTATAAGTAAGATTCAAGCTTCCTTGCTTGGGTCTTCCTTCTTGATTAACTTCGTTGGATCTGTGGAGTCTAGCATGGTACCTGTATTTTATGGCTTATATCAGCTTATAAGTGAGTATCATTCATGTCCTTTTGGAACTAGGTTACCTCACTCAGGATGATATTCTCAAGCTCCATCCATTTGCCTGCAAAATTCACCATGTCTTTGTTTTTAATAGCTGAATACTATTCCATTTCATACATGCATATTTCCTTTATCTATTCTTCAGTGGAGGGACATTTAGGTTGTTTCCAGTTTATGGCTATTACAAATAAAGGCAATTTAAAGGGTGAGAAAGTTCTATACACCTACTCAAATTGCAAGAAACAAGAACACTAATTGTTCCCAAATCCAGAAACATTCAATCACGTCTGAAGCAAATGCCAAATAGCTCAGGCACTTTTTAATACGGTTTGGCATTTTCTTGTAAAGTAAACATCATCATTGTATGATTCATCTATCTTATTCTATGGTATTTAACCACTCAGTTGAAAGTTTACAACCATGCAAAAAGCCATAGTGAATGTTTACAGCCTCACTTTTGTTGATAAATACTACTCAAAATGGAAGGATTTAGACTAGGCATGGTGGCTCATGTCTAATGTCAATCACAATAAGTCACCAAACAAAGGAAGAAAAATATGTTATAGTTCATATTTTTGGAATTTCCTGGTCATTTAGCCCCATTGGTTTTAGGTCTATGAGAAGGCAGAAATATCTTCTTAGCATGATTGATGGGGGAAAGCTGCTCACCTGAAAGCCAGGAAACATCAGAGCAAGAGAATGGGGCCAGAGACAAGGTACATCCTTTAAAGGTATGCCCCATGATCCACTTCCTCCAAATAGGCACCACATTCTAGTTTCCTTCACTTCCCCATAATACCATCATCTTACAGATCCATTGATCAGCTGATCTGCTGATAAACTGACTGGGTCTCAGACCTTACAATTTAACCCTCAAAGCCCAAATTTTGAACATTTCATTGAGTCAATCCTCCAATACATGAACTTTTTGTGGGGGGATATTTTATTACAAGTCATAGTAAGTACCTTTATTCATAAATGTCCAAATGTAGGAAATAGGCAAATTATTCTTAAGTATATAATAGAACTTAAGTATTTCCACAAATTGGATATTATTTAGCAAAAAAAAAAAAAAAATGAACTTGGCTGCCAAGTCATAAGCACACTTGAAGCAATCTCTATGCATACTGCTAAATGGGAAAGTCAATCTGGAAAACACATTATTTATGATTCTAACTAAATTGATTTCTGGAAATTATGAACGTGTGGACATAATAAACAAATAGTCAGTGGTTTCCAAGAAATGGAGGTAGGGAGAGATGCACAGGCATAGCAAAAACACTTGTGGGTAGCAAAAGCTGTAATTCAAATACTTGATAAGTGACAAGAGTGACCTGATCCAGAATGCCCTTCACATACCCTCAGTTTTCCCATAGAATTTTTAATATTTTTTTTCTAGTTCTTTAAAGAATGTCATTAGAATTTTGGGGGAGATTACCTTGAATCTGTCAATGTTTTTTAATGGTGATGTAGTCATTCTTATTGTATCAATGCTACTTTAATGTGAACATCTGGGGTCTTCAATCTCCTAAACCTTTCACTTTCTTGTGCGAGAAGGGGTTGGGAAGAAGGGAAAGAGAGGGGGCAGAAGTTATTGTGAATGGTACTGTTTTTCCTTGATTTTTTTCTTCCTTAGATTCATATGATTTGTAGAAATGCTACTGAATTTTGCATATTACTATGGTATTCTGGTATTTTATTGAAAGTGTTTTTAAAATCTGAGTCTTCTAATAGTATAGGATCACATTGTGTGAAGTAGACCGTTTGACTTACTCCTGCACTCCCCTTACTCCTTTTCTGATTGTATTCCTTTATTTTTTTCATTCTCTTGGTGTGGGGCAATGGGCTATGCACAGACAGCTTGGTCTCCAGTCGAGCTGAGGTCGTGGAACCCCAGTGAAACCCAGTGGTGATAATTTTCACCTACATGGGACAGAGGTGTTCCCTCATGTCACCTGGACCCCTGGCTCCTGTTGAAATTACTGCCCCCACAGCTCCCACGGGAGAGGCATGTGGCTAGCAGTCACATACACAATGTCCCAAGCTTCCTACCTTCAGGCTAGTCTCCTCCCAGGTACCTAGCAACAGCAAGATTACAATTCCACTATAAGAGGAGCTGCTTGGCTCCACCTCGATCTCTCCCTCTTACTCTCTCTCTTACTCTGTACACTTTTACCTCTCTCTCTTTAACTTTTCTTACTCTCTAGCCTTTCTTCTCTCCCCCCCCCCATCTTGGCCATGGCCAGTCTCTCTCTCCCTTTTACCTTCTCTCTTTCCCCCTGCCTTTCTACAATAAAACTCTAAAACCATAGACTGTCTCTGATCATGAAGGCCTGCTGTGCTTGGACGATGGGACAGGCTTTCTCCTAATGAGCCATGCCTAATCTGTCAGAAGGCCTTCCTCTGCTCCAGCCACAGATTGAACTAAGGACTCTTATTAATCATAGATCTTAGTACCTGTACTATTGGTGTTTTGTTTAGGAAATTGTATCCTGTACCAATGTGTTCAAGGCTATTCCCCATTTTGTTTTCTATCCTATTTAGTGTTTATGATTTTACATTGGGCCTGTCATCCACATGGACTTGAGTTTTGTGTCAGGTGATATGGGTCTTTTTGTACTCATCAACATGCCAAGATCCAGTTAACCCAGCACCATTTGTTGAAAACGCTTTTCTTCTAATCCATTGTATAATTCTGGCTTTTAAAAACAGTAATCAGGTGTATAAACGTGCTGATCTGTGTCTGGGACTTTGATTTGATTCCATTGACCAACCTGCTTGTTTTTAATGCCAAGACCATGCAGTTTTTATGACTATTGGTCTTTAGTACAGATTAATCACAGATGTTGGTATCTCAGATATTCTTGTATAAGATTGTTTAGATATGTTTTTTTCCATATGAATTTGATTATTATTTTTTCAAGGTCTATAAAGTACTGAAATTTTGGTGGGGATTGCATTGAATCTGTAGATTGCTTTTGGTAAAATGAACATTTTTATTATGTTGATCCTATCAATCCATGAGCATGAGAGATCTTTCAATCTTCTGATATCTTTTTCAATTGCCTTCTCCAAAGACTTGAATTTTTTTTAGTCATACAGGTCTTTCGCTTTTTTGTTTAGAGTTACTCAAGACATTTAATATTACTTGTGGCTATTGTGAAGGGTGTTGTTTCTTGATTTCTTTCTAAGCCCCTTTGTCATTTGTATATAAGAGGGCTGCTGATTATATTTTCTTAGTGAATCTTATATCCCACCACTTTGCTTAAGGTGTTTATCAGCTGTAGGAATTCTCTGGTAGGAATTTTGGTGTCACATATGTATGCTGTCATATCATTTGCAAATTATGAAACTTTGACTTCTTCCTCTTTAATTTGAATCCCCTTGATCTTATTTAGTTATCTTTTTACTCTCTTATTAATCTCAGGTATTATATGGAATATATATGGAAAGAGTGAACAGCCTTGTCTTGTCCCTGATTTTAGTGGAATTGCTTTGAGTTTCTCTTTATTAAATTTGATGTTGGCTATTGGCTTGCTGTATATTGCCTTTATTGTGTTTGGCAAGTGGTATCTATCTAGGAAACTGTCCATTCCTTTTAGATTTTTCCAATTTTGTAGAGTACAGGTCTTTTAAAGTATGGCCTAATGATTCTTAGGATTTCCTTGGTGTCTGTTTTTATATCTCCCTTTTTGTTTCTGATTTTGTTAATTTGGATATTTTTTTTTCTGTCTTTTAGCTAGTGTGGATAATGGCGCATCTATCTTGTTGATTTTTTTTTCAAGAAACAAGTCTTTGTTTCATTGATTGTTTGAGTATGTGTGTGTGCATGTGTGTGTGTGTGTGTGTGTGTGTGTGTATTGTTCTCTTTGTATCTATTTTATTGATTAAAACACTCAGTTTATTATTTTCTGCCATCTGCTCCTCTTGGGTGGGTTTGCTTTTGTTTTGTTCTAGCGCTTACATTGTGCTGCTAAGTTGTTACTGTGCGATTTCTCCAATTTCTTTATGAAGGCACTTAATGCTATGAACTTTCCTCTTTCATTATGTCCCATCAGTTTAGGTATGCTGTGCATTCATTTTCACTGAATTCTATGAAGTCTGTAATTTTCTTCTTTATTTCTACCTTAATCCAGTCATTCAGGATAGAATTATTCAGTTTCCATGAGTTTGTAGGCTTTCTGTTCTTTGTATTGTTGTAGAAATCCAGCTTTAATCCACAGTGGTTTATTAGGATGCTGGGGGTTATTTCCATTTTCATGTTTATGTGTTGAGACTTGCCTGTGACCCAGTATGTTGTCAGTTTGGAGAATGTTCTGTGAGGTGTTGTGAAGATGGTATATTCTTTTGTGTTTGGGTGAAACTTCCTGTAGATATCTTTTAGGTTCATTTGTTTCATAATGCTTGTTAGCTCTATTATTTCTCTTTTCAGTTTGTGTCTGGGTGACCTGTCCATTGGTGAGAGTTGGGTATTGAAGTCTCCCATTATTAAGGATCAATGTGTGATTTAAGCTTTAGTGATATTTCTTTTACAAATGTCTAAATTCTTTGTCTTTGGGGCATAAATGTTGAGAATTGAAATGTAATGTTGGTAGATTTTTTTCCTTTGAGTATGAAGTGTCCTTCCCCATCTCTTTTGATTCATTTTGGTTTGATGTCTCTTTTGTTTGATACTACATAGCTATACCGGCTTGCTTCTTGGGTCTGTTTGCTTGGCAAATCTTTCTCCAATCTTTTACTATGGGTTAAGTTCTATCTTTGATGTTGAAGTGTGTTTCTTGTATACAGCACTATGGATTTTGTTTTTGCATCCATTTTGTTAGCTTGCTTCTTTTTATTAGGGAAATTAGACCTTTGATATTAAGAAATATCAATGACCAAAGATTATGTTATGTTGTTATGTTATTTTATGTTGTTATGTTATGTTTATGTTATGTTATATTGTTGTTGTTGTTAGTGGTGGTGGTGTATGTTTGTGTGTGTGTGTGTGTGTGTGTGTGTGTGTGTTTTCCTTCTTTGTGTTATGACTGTTTGAATATATTCATTGCCTATGATTTTGGGATATAGTTAACCTTGTTGGGTTGGAGAGGTATTTTGTTTTTGTTTTTTTTTTGTCTTTTTGTTTTTTGTTTGTACTTTCTGTAGGCTGGATTTGGGGATAGATATTGTTTGACTTTGACTTTATCATAGACTACCCTGCTTTCTCCATCTATAGTGATTGAAAGATTCCCTAGTATACTACTCTGGGATGGCATCTCTGGTCTCTTGGAATCTGCAACACATCTGACCAGGCCTTTATTTATTTATTTATTTATTTATTTATTTATTTATTTATTTATTGACTGTTTGAGGCTCTAAGAAGTCAGTTTTAACTCTAATAGGCCAGTATTTATATGTTCCTTGGCCTTTTTTTTTTTTTAGGAAATTTTTCTTTTATGATTTTGTTAAATATTTTCTGGGACTTTTCGGTGGGAAGCTTCTCCTCCTATCTCCATTACTCCTCAGTTTTGCCTTTTCAGAGTGTTCCAGATTTCCTGGATGTTTTTAGACTTATGGCCTTTTGATTTATGTATGGCCTAGCTGTTTCCAGTGGAAATGGCAAGAGTCATGAAGCTAGCACTGCTGCTTGTTTGATAGTTCCAGGAAAGCTCAACAGACTGCTGCAGTTGCAGTCCTTCTATCTCTAACTATTTTGTTTTGGTCTCAGTGTTGGGGGAAATCTGCCTTATGATTCACTTTATTTCCTCTCCTGAGGAAAAAAAAATTATGTCTGCATCATTTTAATTAATTCACTTTACAAATCAACATCAATACCCCCTCTCCTCCCAGCCCCTCCCATCTCCTCCCTCCCTTACCCCTTCTCTTCCTCTGAGAAGCTGAAGGCCTCTTCTGGGTATCACCACACCCTGGCACATCAAATCACTGAAGGACTAATGTCTGAATCCTTTTAGGAAAATATTCAAGTTAACTTTATCTGGATACTACTTGGAAGTCTGCCTTACACCCTGGAGATCATTAAGCACACAGAAGCACAGAGCTAGGTAAGGCCCATACTCTAAGAATTTTCTCAGGGCATATGCCTCTGAGCAAACTCAAACAGTATAATTGATGTAGGGTAGAGACAATTGACCAACTGACTCACCAGGAGAATAGGTTATAGATTCAAGGTCTCTTTTTATTATCTGCTTAAACAACTCTAAAAATGTTCTATGAAGATATAAGGGGTTATACAGGGTATACTCCTGAAGAAATAAAACTCAGTAAATAAGATAGTTTGACTAAAATAAGCCTTTTATACTTTATAGTGTAGATGGTGAATTGTGTAGACATATATAATAAAAGAAGTTAGGTATTAGTGTCTACTACTCATAAGAAGAGAAGTTCAGATATTTTCTTTTTTTCTAGAGTGCTTTCAAATATTAAACATTGCCAGTCTAAAAGCAGGCTGTCATATAATATATGTATTTGCTTTAAAGGAGATTTTCCTTTAGATTCTTTAAATTGGAGTTATTCGGCTAAGAAAAATAAGAATAATCTGTTTTGTATTTTCTAATTATGACTGAACTTGTGACCTTGGACATGCAACTAAGTCAAACATATATTCTATACCACTTGGATAACCATGTCTTTGCTCTGTGAAACTAGTTATAAATAAAGAAGCACCTGTTGCTAGTCAGTTAGAGCATGAAAAAAAATGGCTTGATTGCTAATAGAGCCACAGAAGCGGCATGCCTGCTAGTAAGTCAGCTGTAAGATTCCCCTGACTGTCTCGCTTGACTTATTTTCTCCCACAGCCTACTCATCTTCTCTACCAGCTGCCCAGTCAGCAAAGACCTTCTGATGCTCCTCTCTGTGCCCCCTTCCCCAGGAAGGCCCCCTCCATATGTAATTATTTCTCGTATCATATTTTCTGCTTCTGAGACTCTCTCTTCCATCTCTTGTACTCTATCAGTGATGCTCGTGTCTATAGTTTGTGTTTGCTTACTTAGATTTTCCATCTCCAAAATTCCCTCAGTTTGTATTTTCTTTACTGCTTCTATTTCCACTTTTTTGGGTCTTAAACAGTTTTATTTATTTCCTTCAACTGTTTGTTCTTTTCCTGTCTTTCTTTAAGGGATTTATTTCCTCCAATTTTTGATTATCTTATCCTCTATTCCTTTAAGGGAGTTATAAATGTGCTCTTTAAAGACCTCTACCATCATCTTAAAGTTCGTTTAAGATCATTTTCGTGTGCTTCAGCTGAGTTGGAATTTTCAAGGCTTGCTGTAGTGATATGGCTGGCTCTGTTAGTGCCCTGGATCTCGTTTATTGTGTCCTTACAGTGACATTTAGGCACACTGAGTGGAGTGATTCTAGATCTAGGTGCTGCTTTCTGGGTTTGTCTTTTTTGGATGAATGTTTTCCTCCTTGCTTTCTGTTTCCTCTCTTTCTTAGTTTCTTGGTTTTTCCAGATGGAGTGGCCTGTGGTTCAATAAAGGGTCTCTGACCATGTTAGGGGTGAGATTTGATGGCCTGGATGGCCTCTGGTCCAGAAGGGGTTTTCTGCCAGAGTTGGTAGCTGGAATTCTGGCAATCTGGGTGTTAGCCTCTGATCTGACCTTTGGGATTCAGGATTCTGGCTTGACATCTCACAGGCTTCTTCCAGCATGTGCTAGGGTGCGGTGAGGAGAGAAGGGATGGTTTGGGTTATGGAGGGTAGGCAGCAGCAGTGTGGAGGCTGGGAGTGGGGGAGGGAGTGGTGGCTTACCTGGCCTTCAGTGGGTTGGCTTATCCTCCTTTGGTGTAGAAGGATCCCAACAGAATTGTGGGCAGGGATTTGATGAGGAGGAAAGGAAGGACCATTGGGTTTCTGCCAGAAAGGCGTGGGTGGGGTGGGGAGTGTTCATACCTGGGATTCAGGATGCCAGTTTGGCATCAGGTGGAGTGGGAGTCTTCCATCAGTGCTTGCACTGATTCTTAATATATTCGAAATAGAAAATTTCTATGATTTCTGCTACTAAATTTGAAATTTTATTTATGTCCATTCAAAAACATATTATCCTTCTGATGTTAAAGATGTGTTCCTTGCAACGCAGAATATTTTGTCTGTTTTAAACCTTAATTTGTTTAAAATTTGCTTTTGTGGATCATATGTACTTTTTCTATTATGTTCTGATAAAACAGTAATCTTAACCTAATGTTTCTAGAATTACTATTTTGCTTTAAAAAAATCCCACATGTTTCAATCTAAAGCCATCTAGGACTGTCATGAAAGGAATAGGTGCTGGGTATATGCCATGCAGTTATACTTATTTAATCAGTCCATCGTTTTATTTTTAAAGTTAACTTTAAAGCCTACAAATTAATGGGCTTAATTGTGACATTTTTCATTGTGCATACAGTAACATACAAGTATTATTTTTGGTGAATACATTTGTGGAGGCTAGAGGAAGAATTATATCTCCTTCTAGCCCCCTCTACTTTATTTCTTTGAGCAAGGGCCTCTCTTTGAGCCTGGAACTAATCGTGCTTTGGCCAGGCTATCTGGCTAGGGACTGAGGCCCTATGAATCTCTTGTTGATTCTTGTCTCTTCCAGCACTGGGTTATGAGTTTCTGTGTCACACCCAGCTTTTTATATGGGTGTCGGTAATCTGGTCCCAGGTCCTCATGCTCGAGCAACAAACGCTCTTACCTGCCGAGCCAAATCTCAAGCTTTCACTATGACATTTTTACATATTTGCATCATTGTATGTATGTACACTGCCCCACTTTCCTCTCTCAAGTGTCCTAGCCCTTCACTTGTTCTCACCCTCCCCACAAATAGTTCCGTTTCTATCTACTTTCATGGTGTGTGTGTGTGTGTGTGTGTGTGTGTGTGTGTGTGTGTGTGCATGTATCTACATGCACTCATCTGTGTTCTGTATGAGAGGAAACATAGTAGTTTTCTTTCTGAGCCTTGGTTACTGTTTTTTACTTGATCTCCAGTTCTATCGATTTTCTTGCAAATGGCAAACTTGCATTCTTCACGGCTGAATAAAACAGTTGTGCGTATATGCCACACTTTCTTATCCATTAGTATGGGGGGGGGGTGAGCGTCTAACTTTCTGGGTTCTATTGATTGGCTCCTATGCATTATCCATCCAGAAAGATGGGAGTGCATGTGTCTCTGGGGTATGCTCACTTAGATTCTTTAAGATTATGCCTAATGATGGAATGAGTGGATTATGTCGTCATTCTATTTTTCGGTTTTTTGAGGTATTTCCCTGCTGACTTCCTTGCAACAGTTTACATCTCCTGCAATGCATATAGACTCCTCTTTTCCTAAATGCTTTTTAAAAATATATAGTTATTCACTTTATATCTCAATATTAATTCCCCTTCTTCTCCCAGTACCCACTCCCACAGATCCTCCTCCTCTTCTCCTTTACAGAGGAAGAGCTCTCCTCTGGGTGTTAGCTTCACCCAATACCCCCTCCTTGCACATCAAGTCATTGTAGGACCAGGTACACCCTCCCCAACCTAGGCCAGACAAGGCAGACCATTTAGAGGAACAGGATCCACAGCTACCCATATGCTACATTCATGCAGGGGGCCTAGGTCTTGTGCATGCTTGCTCTTTGGTTGGTGATTAAGGCTTTGGGAACCCCCAAGGGTCCAGGTTAGTTGAATCATTGGTCTTCTTGTGCAGTTCCTGTATTCTCTAGGTCCCTTAATTCTTCTCCCAACAGTTTTATAAGACTCCAAGTTCCATCTTATATTTGGCTGTGGGTCCCTGTATTAGTCAGGGATCTCTAGAGTCACAGAACTTACAGATAGTCTCTATATAGTAAAGGAATTTATTGATGACTTATAGTCTGCAGTCCAATTCCCAACAATGGTTCAGTAGTAGCTGTGAATGGAAGTCCAAGGATCTAGCAGTTGCTGAGTCCCACACGGCAAGAAGGCGAAAGAGCGAGAACCAGACTCCCTTCTTCCAATGTCCTTATATGGTCTCCAGCAGAAGGTGTAGCCCAGATTAAAGGTGTGTGCCACCACACCTTTAATCCCAGATGACCTTGAACTCGGAGTTCTCCCTGTTTTAATCTTCTGGAATCAATCACCACTGTGTCTCAAGATCTCCATACCAAGATCCAGATCAGAAACTTCTATCTCCCAGTCTCCAGATTAGGTTCACTGGTGAGCCTTCCAATTCTGGATTGTAGTTCATTCCAAATATAGTCAAGTTGACAACCAGGAATAGCCACTACAGTCCCTGCTTCTCTTTCCATTAGCTGCTGAGTGGAGCCTTGCAGAGGACCGTTATGCTAGTCTCCTGTATGCAAGCTTAACAAAGTATTATTAATAGTGTCAGGGTTTGGTTCTTGCCCATGGGATAGGTCTCAATTTGGGGTAGTCATTCATTAGTTGATCAAACCTTTCATCTCTGCTTTATCTTTGTCCCTGCACTTGTAGGCAAGGCCCATTTTGGATTCATTGGGTGGGTTACTGTCCTTATTCCCCTACTGAGTCCTGCCTGACTAGAGGAAGTGGCTACTTTTGGGTCCATATTCCCTATTTCTAGAAGTCTCAGCTAGAGTCACCCCTGTAGATCCACTAGGGCCTCAACCTATCCCAGGACTCTGGCATATTCTAGAGATTGCCCCCCCCCCATTGCTATCCTTTTCTCTCTGCTGCTCTCCCTACATCTGATCCATCCTCATCCTGCCCTGCTCCCGTCCCTATCCCCTCTCTCATCCACTTTCCTCCTTCCATTAGCATCCTATATTTACTTTGTTTCCTCTTCGGAGAAAGGTTCAACTATCCTCCCTTGGGCCCTCCTTGCTATTTTTCTTCTTTGGATCTGTTGTTCAAAACGTGATTATCCTGTATTTTATGGCTAATATCTACTTAAGTGAGTATATACCACACATGTCCTTTTGGTTCTGGGTTACCTCACTCAGGATATTGTCTAGCTCTATTCATTTGCCTGAGATATTCATGATGTCCTTACTTTTAATGGCTGAGTAGCATTCCATTGTGTAAATGAGCTATATTTTCTTTATCCATTCTTCAGTTGAGGAATATCTGCATTGTTTCCAGTTTTTGGCTATTATCAATAAAGCTGCTATGAACACAGTTGAGCAAATATGCTTGTGGGATGGTAGAACATCTTTTGGGTGTATGCCTAGGAGTATTATAGCTGGGTCTTGAGATAGAACTTTTCCCAATTTTTTGAGAAACTTTTATATTGATTTCCGGAATGGTTGCATAAGTTTGCATTCCCACCTACTGTGGAAGAGTGTTGCTCTTGCTCTACATCCTCACCAGCATGTGCTATCTCTTGAGTTTTTGATCATAGCCATTCTGATATGTGTAAGGCAGAATTTTAGAGTCAGTTTGATTTGCATTTCTCTGATGACTAAGGATGTTAAACATTTCTTTAAATCCTTCTCAGCCATTCAAGTTTCCTGTTGAGAATTCTCTGTTTAGCTCTATACTCCATTTTAAAAAACTGAGTTAATTGGTTTGTTGGTGTCTAACTTCTTGAGTTCTTTATATATTTTGGTATTAATGCTCTGTCAGATGTAGGGTTGGTGAATACTTTTCCCAATCTGAAGGCTGTCTTTTTGTCCTATTGATGGTGTCCTTGACTTACAGAAGCCTTCGGTTTCCTGAGATCCCATTTATTACTTGTTGACCTGAACTGTTGGTGCTCTGTTTAGGAAATTGTCTCCTGTATGAATGAGTTCAAGACAATTTTCTGTTTGATTAGATTTAGTGTATCTGAGACCTTTAATCCATTTGGACTTGAGTTTTGTGCAGCAAGATAAATATGGATCTGTCTGCATTCTTCTACATACACCATTTGTTGAAGATGCTGTTCCTTTTCCACTGCATGGCTTTTCTTCTTTGTCAAAAATCAAGTATCCATAGGTATGTAGGTTTATGTCTGGGACTTTGACTTGATTCCCTTGATCCATCTGTTTGATTCTATACTAATACCATGTAGTTTTTATTTCTATTGCTCTGTCATATAGCTTGAAGTCAGGGATAATAATACTTCCAGAAGTTCTTTTATTGTTGAGGATTGTTTTAGTTATCCTGAGTTTTTTTCCATATGAAGTTGAGAATTGTTCTTTCAAGATCTGTAAAGAAATGTGTTAATATCTTGATGGAAATTGCATTGAATCTGTACATTGCTTTAGGTAAAGTGGACATTTTCACTATGTTAATCCTATTGATCCATGGACATGGGAGATCTTTCCATCTTTTGATTTTTTTTCTTCAATAACTTTCCTCAAAGGGTTGAAGTTCTTGTCATATATGTCCTTCACTTGCTTGCTTAGAGTTACACTAAGACATTATTTGTGGCTATTTTAAAGGGTGTTGTTTCCCTAATTTATTTCTCAGCCTGTTTATCATTTGTATAGAGGAGGGCTACTGATATTTTTCAGTTAAATTTATATCCAGCCCCTTTACTGAAAGTTTTATTTGATGGAGGGTTTTTTTTTTTTGTAGAATATTTTGGGATCACTTATGTATACTAACATATCATCTGCAAATAGTTATACTTTGACTTATTCCTTTTCAATTTGTATTCCATTGATCCCCTTTAGTTGTTTTATTGCTCTAGCTAGAACTTCAAGTACTTTATTGAATAGACATGAAGATAGTGAGAAATCTTGCCTTGTCCCTGATTTTAGTAGAATTGCTTTAAGTTTATCTCCATTTAATTTGCTAGTGGTTATTGTTGGCTTGTTACATATTCCCTTTTGTGTGTTTAGGTATGTGCTTATGTGCTTTGAATCCCTGATCTAAGAATTTTAAGATGAAAGGGTGTTAGATTTTGCCAAAGACTTTTCAGCCTCTAATGAGATGATCATGGGCTTTTTTTTTTCTTTCAGTTTATGTGGTGGATTATGTCATTGATGCATTTTTGTATATTGAACTACCCATGCATCCCTGGAATGAACCCTACTTGATCATATTGGGTGATGTCTTTAATGTATTCTTGGATTCAGTTTGAGAGCATTTTATTGAATATTTTTGCTTTATTGTTCTTAAGGGAAATTGGTCTGAAATTCTCTTTTATGTTGAGTCTTTTTGTGGTTTAGGTATCAGGGTGAATGTGGCCTCATAGGATGAGTTTGGCAATGCTATTTCCATTTCCATTTTGTGTAGTTGTTTCAGGAATATTGGTATCTTTGAAAGTCTGGTAGAATTCTGTGCTAAATCCATCCAACTCTGGGCTCTTTTTGTCTGGGAGATTTTGATGACTGCTTCTACTTCCTTAGGGGTTATAGGACTGTTCAGATAGTTTACCTGATCTTGGTTTAGCTTTGGCAATTGGTATCTATGTAGAAAAATGATTCGTTTAATTTAGATTTTTCAATTTTGTGCAGTACAATATTTTGAAGTAAAACATAATGATCCTTTGTTATCTCTCTTTTCATATCTGATTTTAGTAATTTGGGGGTCTCTTTCTCTCTCTGGCTTTTAGTTAGTTTGATTAAGGGTTTGTCAATGTGATTGACTTTCTCAGTGAAGCAACTCTTGCATTTATCCTTCGTGTTGTTCTCATTGTTTCCAATTGATTGATTCCAGCCCTGAATCTGATTATTTCATGCTGCTTCTGCTGCTGCTCTTTCTTCTTCCTTCCTTCTTCCTTCTTCCTTATTTTCTTCCTTCTTCCTTCCTTCTTCCTTCTTTTCTTTCTTCTTCCTTCCTTCTTTTCTTCCTTCTTCCTTCTTTCTCCTCCTCCTCCTCCTCCTCCTTCTCCTTCTTCTTCTTCTTCTTTCTTTCTTTCTTTCTTTCTTTCTTTCTTTCTTTCTTTCTTTCTTTCTTTCTTCTTTTTCCTTCTTTTTCTTCTTTCTTCCTTCTTTTTCATTTCTTCTTTCTACTTCCTTCTTTCTTCTTTCCTCCTCCTCCTCCTCCTCCTCCTCCTCCTCCTCCTCCTCCTCCTTCTCCTTCTTCTGGTGTACTTTTAATTAGTTTGTGTGAGAACTCTCCAGTTTCTTTAATGAGGGCTTTTATTGCTATGGACTTTCCTCTTAGCACTGCTTTCACAGTGTCCCATAAGTTTGAGTCTGTTGTAGCCTCATTTTCATTGAATTCTAGAAAGTCTCTCATTTCTTTCTTTATGTCTTTCCAGACCCAGTGATAACTGAGCAGAGAGTTGTTCAACTTCCATGCATATAAAGACTTTCTGTTTCTGTTCTTGTTGAAGTTTAGCCTTAATCCATGGTGATCTGATAGGATGCATGGGATTATTTCAATCTTCTTGTATTTGTTGAGGGTTGCTTTGTGACTGATTATATGGTCAATTTTGGAGAAGTTTCTGTGAGATACTGAGAAGAAGGTATATTGTTTTGCGTTTATGTGAAATGTTCTATAGATATCTGTTAGTTCCATTTGAATCATAACCTCTGTTAGTTTTGTTATCTCTCTGTTTATATTTCTGTCTCAATGATCTGTCCATTGGTAAGTGGGGTGTTGAAGTCTCCTAATACTAATGTGTTGAGTTCTGTGTGTGATTTAAGCTTTATAATTTTTTAAAATTATATTTTAAAATTATAATTTAAAATTATAGTTTTTCTAAAAAATTATAACTTTATATTTAGATGTTCAGACCTGAGATTTCATTTCCTCTTGGTGGCTTTTTCCCTTGATGAGTATGAAGTGTTCTTCCATATGGATTTTTTTCCCTTCATGAGTGTGAAGTGTCTTTTCATATTTCTTTTGATTACTTTTAGTTGAAAGTCTGTTTTAATAGATATTGAAATGGCTATTACAGCTTTTTTCTTGGATCTTGAGCTGGGGTTACCAATGACTGAAAACTGCTGCTGTGGGTGATGAGAACCAAAGGTAGGTCCTCTACAAGAAGAGATGTACTCTGAGCCATTTTTTCAACTACTGGCATTGCTTTAGAATCACATGTAGATAATTGTTCAAGCCATCTTTTCTCTCAATCCCTTTGTTATGTTTGTACAGTAGGTTGCCCTTGTACAATGTCTAGGCTGGGATTGTCCTACTCTAATGGAGTTTTATTTCCTTGAGTATTGATTTGTTAATGGTAGCTCTTTCCAGTTCTTTTGGTGTCTCCATCCCCTGCCTGTATCTTTTAGCTGGAAGTCAACTTGGTTGTGTGTTCACCTTCAGCCATTCTTCTAAGGAAAGTGCCTTCTTCATTTCCTTCCCAACCTTCTGATTTTTAGCTTGAGAGGGCAAGCAAGCATGTTATTATATTCTCAGGTGGTTCACTTAAGACAGATGGTTTTTAATTAATTCATTTATACTTTGCTGTTTTTATTAATATGCATAGGGGTTCTGGTTAGGCATTATTGGCTATTGTTATATCATCTCTTCAGAGTTACTAATAGCATTCTTTGAAAGATGAGTGCAGACGGAGGAGGAAGATGTTGAATCAGGTGAAGCAGTAGCTTACCAACTGTTGGTTTTCATTGTTCATATTAATAACCAGGGAATTTTCTCAGAGGAATATTTAAATGGAAAGCATGTTCTTTTGTATGACCACCTTTAGGTCACTTTAGTTCTTCCCAGAAAATATACTGGCTTCTCTGGCCCAAAGTGGTCTTTGAGCACACAGTAGTCATTGTTTTTCTTCTTGGACATTTGGCCTTCTGTTCTTAGAGTCTGTTTCTTTCTACAACATGGTCTTTGGGGCTCAAGAGATAAACTTCTTAAAGATGGGTCATTACTAAATTTCTTCTCTCTCTCTTTAACTTATTCACTTTACACTCCACTCACTAGATCCCCGTCCCAGTCAGCCCTCCCACAATCCTTCCCCATTCCCTTCTCCCCTGAGCAGGTGGGGTCCCTTGGATTTCTCAACACCCTGGCATATCTAGTCTCTGCAAAGTTATGTACTGCTTCTTCCATTGAGGCCAGACAAGGCAGCCCAGCTAGAAGATCATATTCCACATACAGGCAACAGCTTTTGGAATAGCACTCACTCTAGTTGTTCAGGACCCACACGAAGACCAAACTGCACATCTGCTATATATGTGTGCGGAGGCCTAGGTCCAGTCTATGTATGTTCTTTGGTTGGTGATTCAGTCTCTAATAGCCACAAGGGTCTGGCTTAGTTGATTCTTTTGGTCTTCCCATGGAGTTCCTATCCCCCTTAGGGACTTCAATCCTTCCTCCTATTCTTCCATAAGAATCCCCAAGCTCTGTCCAGTGTTTGGCTGTGAGAGTCTGCATTTGTCTGAGTCAGCTGCTGGATGGAGCCTCTTAGAGGACAGCCAGGCTCCTCTATGCAAACAGAGTATCTATCATTACTAGTGTCAGGGATTGGTGCTTGCCTCTTCTCTGTCTTAGATGACCACACCAAATCATTATGTAAAGTAGGTGCCCGCAAATATTAATCACAACTTAGTTAATAGCTTAGTTTATCATAGAAGTTCTTACTGTAAAATTTATTGTCTAGCTACAGCTTCTTTTATTATTTGGGCACATACATAGATATTTCAGTTCTGCTTTTGCTTTATTATGTGGGGTTTTTTTTGGAATACAAATTTGTTTCCCCTTATTTTGCCAGATCACAAATACTGCTAATTGCCACTTGAAAGAACTCCCCAGAAAGTCACAAATAGCTTGCATTTGCTTCGTTGTGTTTTGCCTTTTTCTATTTTGCACACTGTACTTTTTAGGAATTTTTTTTCCTCAAAGCAAGGCAGAGGAAATTCAAAAATATATCTGTAACTGCCCTTCTCAGAAAATGGTTTGGTGTATAGGATTACTGATTGGAAGCAGCGGCTCTCAGGACTTCAAGCACATCCTGATTAGACATCTCTATTTCCTTTGTGGCTTAAGAAGCCCCAAATTAATCTGCATTTGAAACCATTGGCTCCAACTGATGGTTTTACATCCTTGGAAACTGCTGACTGCTAGCTCAGTAACAACTTACATTTGTCATTTGTTTTTCGAGGTTGCTGAATAAATGGAAGGTCAGAAAACCAAAGATAAATTTAGCTCATAGGGCAATGACTGATAGAAATTGCTCAGTGCAGTAGTGTCAGTGAGAATATACCAGTAGGAAACTTGAAATAGTAAGTATGTTGTATGTGTGTAACTTCTCAGCATATGGTGACTTCATCACACACCACAGACCTAGAACATTCAAAACAAGCTTATAATGCTGAGGAGACTCTATTCATGGTTATTTACAAAATGAATATTTATTTGCCCTAAAAGGATCAATATGATTGTTTAGGAAGGACTTTGACAGTCTAAAAAATAAACAAACAAAGATCATCACAGCCTTACAAGAAATGAATTTTTCTAAGACAAATTTTTAGGCAAATTGCAACTTCATTGAAATTGAGAGCCTGTTCTTAGTATGAAATGTGAATTAAATTATTGTAAATTAGATTAATTTTTTAGCTGTTCTGTTTGGCACACTATGGTGCTGTCTTTTCCAAATGAAGCAGGAGCTTCAAATGTTGCAACTGAAGGAGGAATCACCTATTGTTTAGTAATTTATTCTTTTGACGGGTGATCAGAGAAGAGAGAGCTGCCTCTCTTTTTGCTTCGGAAGCCTCAGGAAACCTTGGGCAGCTTAGTGGCTCTTGGGTCTGCAGTTGTGCCAGATTACTGGGTGGATAGTACTAAGCCTGAGATGCAAGCATAGCAATGTTTTAACTGGGAATCTACAATGATTCCACATCCTAATTTTCTACTTTATCTTTATTCTGTAATTCAGGGCCAATCTCTCAGGGTCTCCCTAGCCAACCTTTCATTCACATGCACAGACAGACAGACAGACAGACAGACAGACAGACACACACACACACACACACACACACACACACATACACACACACTCACACAGCAAGAAGGGCTGGGTTTCACTGAAATGAATTCATTTTGTACATCATTTTATTTTGTCACTCTGATGGCTGACGAGTAAAATAGAAGACATATAAGAAGTGGAAAATCACACCAGGCTTAATTTTGGCTCCCCCGGGAGCTCTGGATCTGTGCATATCAACTGAGCAGGCTCAGCTTGGTCATAGTTAGTCATTATGTTGGAGAAGAGTGTTTCCTCAAGGGGCTGGGTGGCAAGGGGGGGGTGGGTGGGTGAGGCACAGAAACAAAGCCAACTCTAGCACCTAAGAAGGTCTGACACATTTCGTACAATGTCCTTGGCTGTGCTTATTCTTTCTGGCAGTAATGAAGTTACATGCTGTCCACAGTTAGGCAAGTTGGTTCAACAGTGGCTTCTGGGGTGGCTGTGCCAGGTGCTATCACCAACCAGTCAAGCGGAGCTCTTCTTCTCCAGAGCATAGCGTCGTCTAGCACGAGGCAGCTGCGAGAGAGCATCCTCTCATAAAGGCATGGCACTCTCTTGACTTCCCTGTTTTATCTCATCCTCTAGAGCTCTTCTTTGTAAAACTGCTAGTATTTTTATACTGAAAACAATGTGGCTGTAGGTATTGACCTGAGGGTTTCTCACATGCTAAACAAGTTTTCTATGAGGAAGCTACATTCCAGCCCCCAACCCTGATTGCTTACCCACGCAAAACTGAATGCACAAATAAACAATTTAAATATATACCATTAAGGATAGATATTTATAAATATACAGATAGTCATGTAATTGCATACACACACACACACACACACACACACACACACACACACACACACACACACAACTTGGAAAGGCAAACATGTACTATGCTTAATATTCTCGAGGGCAGGCATGGTGGCTCATGCCTTTAATCCCAGCACTTGGGAGGTAGAGGAAGGTAGACCTCTGAGTTCAAGGCTAGCCTGGTCCATAGAGCAGCAAGTGCCAGGATAGCCAGAAGTACAGGGAAACCCTATCTTAAAAAAACTAAGAAATCCTCCCAAACACCAAGAAAACAAAACTAAAAGGAAAAAAGTCTATGCCTGGATTCATAAACTAGTAGAAAATACAAATAAAATGAACATCAAAAGTCCTCTTACTTATTCTATAGGCATAAATAATATACACTTGTACCATAATAGTATACTTTAAATTATATGTCTGAAACAAACAAACAAACAAACGAACAATAAAAAAACACATTAAAAAATAGGAAAGCAGAACAAAAGATTACAGAGCAAAGGTGACTTTTGTGTGGCGGTGATAGGCAAAGAGGTGGAGATCCTAGTGGTTATTAGATACTAATAATAATACTGTAATACGACTGTTCAGGTATACTTCTCATTATGCACTTCTAGTATTTTACAAATAGTTGTTTATATTTTTTTACATTCAAAATTGAATATGTAAATAGCCACTTTATTTTATTTTATTTTTATTTTCTTAACATTTCTTTTCATTTTTTTCACATTTAATGCTTTTAATTGGATATTTTATTTGTTTACATTTCAAATGTTATTCTCTTTCCTGGCTTCCCCTCTGCAAAGCCGTTATTCCATCCCCCCTTACCCTTCTTCTATGAGGGTGCTCCTCTACCTACCTACCAACTCCCTATTTGATCCCCTAGCAATCCTCTACACTGGGGCATTAAGCCTTCACAGGACCAAGGTCAGATAAGGTCCCTTCAGCTTCTTCAGTCCTTCCCCTAATTCCTCCCTTAGGGTTCTTCTGCTCAGTCTGGTGGTTGACTATGAGCATCTTCCTCTGTATTGGTCAGGATCTGGCAGAGCCTATCAGGAGACAGCTGTATCAGGCTCCTGTCAGCAAGCCCTTCTTGGCATCTGCAATAGTGTCAGAGATTTGTGTCTGCATGTAGGATGGCTCCCTAGGTGGGGAAGTCTTTGGATAGCCTTTCCTTCAGTCTCGGTTTCACTCTTTGTCCCTGTATGTCCTGTAGACAGGAGCAATTCTGGGTCAAAATTTTGGAGATGGGTGGGTGGCCCCATCCCTCAACCAGGGGGCCATGCCTAAACACTAGATATGGTTTCAACAGGTTCTCCCTTCCCTTTGTGGGGACATTTCAGCTAATGTCATCCCATGGGGTTCTGGGAGTCTCTTGCTTTCCTGGCATCTGCGACTTTCTGGTTGCTATCCCCAGGAGCCATCCCCCATTGCTACACACTGCTGTTCTATTTCGTGACCCTCTGTATATGTCCTCCCATACCTGATTCTTCCCCTCTTCTCCACCTTCTCTTCCTCCCAAGTCCCTCCCACCCTCTACTTCCCTTGATTATTTTCTTCCCCCTTCTAAGTAGGACAGAAGCATCCACTCTTTGGTCTTCCATCCTCTGGAAATTCATGTTGTTCATGGGTTGTATCATAGGCATTCTATACTCTTTGTCTAATATCCACTTATCAGTGAGTACATACCCTATGTGTTCTTTTGTAACTGAATTACCTCACTTAGGATGATATTTTCTAGATTCATTCATTTGCTTGTGAATTTTGTGAAGTCATTGTTTTTAATAGCTGAGTAGTGTTCTATTGTATAAATGTACCACATTTTTTTGTATCCATTCTTCTGTTGAGGGACATCTGAGTTCTTTCCAGCTTCTGCCTGTTATAAATAAGGCTGCTATGAACATAGAGGAGCATGTGTCCTTATTATATGTTGGAGTATCTTCTGGGTATATGCCCAGGAGCAGTATAGCATGGTCCTCAGGTAATACTATGTCCAATTTTCTGAGGAACCACCAGACTGATTTCAAGAGAGGTTGTATCAGTTTGTAATCCTACCAATAATGGAGGAGTGTTCCTTTTTCTCCACATCCTGGCCAGCATCTGCTGTCACCTGAGTTTTAGATCTTAGTCATTCTGACTTGTATGAGGTGGAATCTCAGGATTGTTTAGATTTGCATTTCCTTGATGACTAAGGGTGTTAAACGTTTCTTTAGATGTTTCTCAGCCATTTGGTATTCCTCAATTGAGAATTCTCTGTTTAGCACTGTTCCCCATTTTAAAAATAGGGTTATTTGGTTCTCTGGAGTCTAACTTCTTAAGTTCTTTGTATATATTGGATATTAGCCCTCTATTGGATATAGGATTAGTAAAGATCTTTTCGCAATCTGTTGATTTCCATTTGGTCCTATTGACAGTGTCCTTTGCCTTACAGAAGCTTTGCAATTTTATGAAGCCCCATTTGTTGAATCTTGATCTTAGAGCACAGGCCATTGGTGTCCTGCTCAGGAACATTTCCCCTGTGCCCGTGTGTTTGAGGCTCTTCCCCACTTTCTCTTCTATTAGATTGAGTGTATTGGGTTTTATGCGGAGGTCCTTGATCCGCTTGGACTTGCGCTGTACACAAGGATGTCAGAATGGATTAATTTGCTTTCTTCTACATGCTGACCACCCATTTGTTGAAAATGCTGTCTTTTTCTACTGGATGCTTTTTAGCTCCTTTGTCAAAGATCAAGTGATTACAGGTGTGTGGGTTAATTTCTGCATCTTCAGTTCTATTCCACTGACCTACCTGCCTGTCGCTGTAGCAATACCAGACAGGGTTTATTTTTATTTTTTATCACTATTGCTATGTAGTACAGTTTGTGGTCTTGGATGGTGATTAACGCAGAAGTTTATATTATTAAGAATAGTTTTCACTATCTGGGCTTTTTTGTTTTTTTTTTGTTTGTTTGTTTTTGTTTTTTTGTTTGTCTTTTGTTATTCCAAATGAAGTTGCGAGTTGTTCTTTCTATGTAAGAATTGATTTGGGATTTTAATGGGGATTGAATCTGTAGAATGCTTTCAGCAAGATGGCCTTTTTTACTATACTAATCCTGCCAATCNNTGAGCATGGGAGATCTTTCCACCTTCTGAGGTCTTCTTCAATTTCTTTCTTCAGAGACGAAGTTCTTGTATAGGGATCTTTCCCTTGTTTTGTTAGAGTTATTTTATAGATATTTTATAGTTTGTGATTATTGAGAAGGTTGCTATTTCTATCACTTCTTTCTCAGCCAGTTTATACTTTGGGTAGAGGAAGGCTACAGGTTTGTTTAAGTTTATATCCTGCCACTTTGCTGAAGTTGTTTATCAGTTGGATGAGTTCTCTGGTGGAATTTTTGGGGTCACTTAAGTATACTATCTTAATATCTGCAAATATTGATATTTTGATTTCTCCCTTTCCAATTTGTATCTCTTTGACCTCTTTTTGTTTTCTAATTGCTCTAACTAGAACTTTAAGTACTATATTGAAGAGTTAGGGAGAGAGTGGGTAGCCTTGTGTAGTCCCTGATTTTAGTGGGATTGCTTCAAGTTTCTCTCCACTTAGTTTGACATTGGTTACTGGTTGCTGTATATTGCTTTTACTGTGGTTAGATATGGGCCTTGAATTCCTGGTATTTCTAATACTTTTAACATGAAGGGGTATTGAATTTTGTCAAATGCTTTCTCCGCATCTAATGAGATGATCGTGTGTTGTTTTTTTTCCTTTGAGTTTGTTTATGTAGTGGATTATATTTATGAATTTCTGTATATTGAAACATCCTGCATTCTTGGGATGAACCTACTTGATCGTGGTGAATGATCATTTGTTCTTGGACTGGACTTGCAAGAATCTTATTGACTATTTTTGCATCAATATTCATAAGGGAAATTGGTCTGAAGTTCTCTTTCTTTGTTGGATCTTTGTGTGGCTTTGGTGTCAGCCTAACTGTGACTTCATTCAGTGAACTGTGCAGTGTTCACTCTGTTTCTAGTTTGTGGAATGGTTTGAGGAGAGTTGGAATTAGGTCTTCTTTGAAGGTCTGATAGAACTCTGCACTAAACCCATCTGGTCCTGTTTTTTTTTTTTTTTGGTTGGGAGACGTTTAATGAGTGCTTCTATTTCTTTAGGGGATAAGGGACTGTTTAGATCTGATTTAGCTTTGGTACCCGGTATCTGTCTAGAAAATTGTCCATTTTATCCAGATTTTCCAGTTTTGTTGAGTGTAGGCTTTTGTAGGAGGATATTATGGTTTTTGGATTTCATCAATGTCTGTTGTCATCTCTCTCTTTTTAGTTCTGATTTTTATTAATTTGGATACTGTCTTTTTGCCCTCTGTGCCCTCTGGTTAGTCTGGCTAAGGGTTTATCTATCTTGTTGACTTTCCTCAAAGAAACAGCTACTTTTTAAAAAAATTTTTATTAGATATTTTCTTTATTTACATTTCAAATGTTATCCTCTTTCCTACTTTCCCCTCCGAAAATCCCGTATCCTCTTCCCATTCCCCTGCTCCCCAACCTACCCACTCCCATTCCTGGTCCTGACATTCTCCTATACTGGGGCCTAGAGCCTTCATAGGACCAAGGGCCTCTCATCCCATTGATGACCAACTAGGCCATCCTCTGCTACATATATAGCTAGAGCCATAATTCCCACCATGTGTTTTCTTTGATTGGTGGTATAGTTCAAAGGAGCTATGGGGGTTCAGGTTAGTTCAGATTGATGTTCCTTCTATGGGGCTTCAGTCCCCTTCAGCTCCCTGCATATTTCTCAAGCTCCTTCATTGGAGACCTTATGCTCCTTCTAATTAATGACTGTGAGCATTCACTTCTGTATTTTCCATGCACTGGCAGAGTCTCTCATGAGACAGCTATATCAGGCTCCTGTCAGCAGGCTCTTGTTGGCATCTGCCTAGTGACTGGGTTTGGTGGTGGTTTATGGGGTGGATCCCCAAGTGGGACAGTCTCTGGATGGTCCTTTGTTCAGGTTCTGCTCCAAACTTTGTCTCTCTAACTCCTTCCATGGGTGTT
>NC_034611.1:15596105-15677870 GCF_900095145.1 Mus pahari | reverse complement strand
TTTCAGGTGCTTCTCAGCCCTTCAGTATTCCTCTGTTGAGAATTCTTTGTTTAGCTCTGTACCCAATTTTTTAAAATAGAGTTATTTGATTTTCTGGAGTCCAGCTTCTTGAGTTCTTTGTATATATTGGATATTAGTCCCCTATCAGATTTAGGATTGGTAAAGATCCTTTCCCCATCTGTTGGTGGCCTTTTTGTCTTACAACAGTGTCCTTTGCTTTACAGAAGCTTTGCAATTTTATGAGGTCCCATTTGTCCACTCTGCAACTTTCAGCACAAGCCATTATTGTTCTGTTCAGGGATTTTTCCCCTGTGCACATATCTTTGAGGCTTTCTCCCACTTTCTCCTCTATAAGTTTCTCCTCTATAAGTTTCAGTGTCTCTGGTTTTATGTGGAGGTCTTTCATCCACGTAGACTTGAGCTTTATACAAGGAGATATGAATGGATCAATTCACATTCTTCTACATGATAATTGCCAGTTAAGCCAGCATCATTTGTTGAACATGCTGTCTTTTTATAATAATAATGATGATGATGGTGATAATATTTGTATAGTTTATTTTGTTTCTACTTGGTTGATTTCAGCCTTGAATTTGGTGATTTTCTGATGTCTAGTCCTCTTGGATATATTTGCTTCTTTTTCTTCTGGAGCTTTTAGGTGTTAAGCTGCTAGTGTATGCTCTCTTCAGTTTCTTTTTGGTGGCACTCAGAGCTGAGTTTTCTTCTTAGCATTGCTTTCATTCTGCCCCATAGGTGTGGGTATGTTGTACCTTCATTTTTATTAAAGTCTAAAAAGTTTCAATTTATTTCTTCCTTGATCAAGGTATCATTGAGTAGGGCACTCACTGTTCAGCTTCCATGTGTATGTGGGCTTTCTGTTGCTTTTATTGTTATTGAAGTCCAGCCTTAGTCCATGGTGATATGATAGCATGAATGGGATTATTTCAATCTTCTTGTATTTGTAGAGGCCTGTGTTGTGACCAATTATATGAAGAAGAAGGTACCTGAGGTGTTGAGAAGGTATATTTTTAAGATGACATTTTCTATAGATATCCGTTAAATTCATTTGGTCCATAACTTACGTTAGTTTCACTGTGTCTTTGTTTAGTTTTTGTTTCCATAATTTGCCCATTCTGAAAGTGAGGTGTTGAAGTCTCCCACTGTTATTGTGTGAGGTACAATGTGTGCTTTGAGCTTTAGAAAAGTTTTGTATATGAATGTGGGTGTTCTTGTATTTGGAGCATAGATGTTCAGAATTGAGATTTCATTTTTCCTTTGAGTATGAAGTGTCTTTCCTTATCTTTTCTGATAACTTTTGGTTGAAAGTCCATTTTACTTGATATTAGAATGGCTACTCCATCTTGTTTCTTGGGACCATTTGCTTGGAAAACTGTTTTCCTGCCTTTTACTCTGAGGTGTGTCTGGCTTTGTCACAGAGGTGTATTTCCTGTATGAAACAAAATACTGGTTCCTGTTTATGTAGCTAGTCTGTTAGTCTATGTGTTTTCATTGGGGAGTTGAGTCCATTGATGTTAAGAGATATTATGGAAGAGTGACTGTTGCTTCCTGTTCTTTTTGTTGTTAGAGGTGAAATTACGTTTGTGTGGCTATCTTTTATTGGGTTTGTTGAAAGATTACTTTCTTGCTTTTACAAGTGTGTAGTTTCCCTTCTTGTGTTGGAGTTTTATATCTATTATTCTTTGTAGGGCTGAATTTGTTGAATGATATTGTATAAATTTGCTTTTGTCATGGAATATCTTGGTTTCACCATCTATATAGTAATTGAGAATTCCCCTATGTATATTAGCCTGGGCTGGCATTTGTATTCTCTTATGGTCTGCATAACATCTGCCCAGGATCTTCTGGATTTCACAGTTTCTGCTGAGAAATATGGTGTAATTCTTATAGGTCTGGTTTTATATGTTACTTGGCCTTTTTCCGTTACCGCTTTTAATATTCTTTGTTTTGTACATTTGCTGTTTTGAAAGTTATGTGATGTGAGGAATTTCTTTCTGGTTCAATCTATTTAGAGTTCTATAGGCTTCTTGTATGTTTATGGGTATCTTTCTTTAGGTTAGGGAAGTTTTGTCTATAACTGTGTTGAAGATATTTACTGGCCCTTTAATTTGGGAATCTTCACCCCTTTGTATACCTATTATCCTTTGGTTTGGTCTTCTCATTGTGTCTGGGATTTCCTGGATGTTTTGGATTAGGAGCTTTTTGCATTTTGCATTTTCTTTGACTGTTGTGTCAATGTTTTCTGTGGTATCTTCTGCACCTGAGATTCTCTCTTCTATCTCTTGTATTCTGTTGGTGATGCTTGCATCTGTGACTCCTGATCTTTTCCCTAGGTTTTCTGTCTCCAGAGTTGTCTCCCTTTGTTATTTCTTTAATGTTTCTACTTCCATTTTAAGATTTTGGATGGTTTTGTTCAATTTCTTTACCTGTTTGGTTGTGTTTTCCTGTAATTCTTTAAGGGATTCCTCTTTAATGGCTTCTCCTTGTTTACCTGTGTTCTCCTGTGTTTCTTTAAGGGAGTTATTTCCTTATTACAGTCCTCTATCATCATCATGAGATGGGATTTTAGATCTGAGTCTTGCTTTTCAGGTGTGTTCATGTATCTAGGACTTTGTGTGGTAGGAGAACCATGTTCTGATGATACCAAGTAGCCTTGGTTTCTGTTGCTTATGTTCTTGCCCTTCCCTCTTGCCATCTGGTTATCTGTGGTGTTAACTGGTCTTGCTGTCTCTGACTGTGGCTTATCCTTCATGGAAACCTATGTGTCAGCACTCCTAGGATACCAGTTCACTCCAGGCATAATTTGGGTATGGAGACTTGTGGCATAGGGTCAGCTCCAGAACACAGATGGCAACTGGAAAGTTCCTGTTCCATGCTGCCTCTTGGTTCCTGTGTCCTGAGGGTTCCAGGCAGGTCCTTCTTGGGTCAGTTATTTGGGCAGAAGTGGTGGCTTTAACTGTGCACTCAAGTGTGTCTGCACTCCTGGAAGACCAGCTCTCTCCTATCAGGATTTGTTTATGGAGAGCTGTGGCACAAGGTTAGCTTCAGGTGCAGATGGAAGCTGGAAGGATTCTGTTTCATATTGCTCCTCAATCCCTGGGTCCTAAGTGCTCTGGTAGGGTCCCTCAGAGCAGAAGAGGGGTCTTACCTATGCTCTCAGCTGTGTCAGCACTCTTGGGAAACCAGCTCTCTCCTCGTGGGATTTGGGTATGGAGAGCTGTGGCACAGGGCCATCCGGGGGCACAGATGGAAAATAGAAGGATCCTGTCCTTGGTAAACATCCACTTTAATGAGGCCTGGGAGGATGGTTTTATTGGCACAGTAGCTTGAAAGTGTAAGGTCCTGAGTTTAGAGCTCTAGAATACACAAGTTCTAGTTTGCTTCTCGTTGCTTTGAGAAACACCAAGATCAAAAGTAACTTGGAGTAAGGGGTTTATTGAAGCTTACATGTGCAAGTAACTGTTTATCAGTGGCCAAGGGTGAGAGGTGGGCCGTGATTCATGGAATCAGGGCAGGAACTCAAGGCAGGAACCTGGGGGCAGACAACTGAAACAGTATGCTGCTTAATAGTCTGGTTCTAGTCCCAACTACCTTTCTTATACATCCTAGAACCAACTGCCCAGCATGACTCTTCCCATAGTGAGAAAATGCCCTTCAGACTTGCCCACAGGTCAATGTGATGGAGAACATCCCTAGAATAATATTCTCTTTTCTTGTGTGTCTCTAGATTGTGTCAAGTTGGCAAAAGCAGTACATTATAAAAAAAAAACAGCCACAGAGATGTATGGACCTATATTCACTTGAACACACACCTGCCCGTGCACGTGTGTGCAAACACACACACACACACACACACACACACACACACACACACTATTAGTAAGAATGTCTGGGGGAGTCAGCAGTACCATGTGGCTTTACCCTAAAGGGTACAAAGATTATGATTTGGGTACAAAGTGACTATTGCAAAAATTTTTGATGAAAAGGCTAATAATTTGTAACCAAAACTAGTATACCATGTTGCTTTAGTTTGGCTCAGGGAAATGAATTAGACATCAACAATGTTTTGTCTAACTTATGGGAATCATAATTGTATTAAAAAGTTAATTAAGCTTTAAATGAATTTAACATTGGAACAGTACCTAGTCAATAGTTTAATTGGTTGAGAAGAGTAATAAAAATAGCAGTTGTCAGTAAGCCCTAATCAGTGTTCCACCATTTCAGCTTGGCATCAATTTGAAAATTGGATCTTTGGGCAAACATTTAGAGAGGATCATTTTTCTTTCTTTTTTTTTTTTTAATTAAAGAAAAAAATATGTGTATGGATGTTTTGCCTGTAGGTATGTCTGATACTCAAAGAAGCCAGAAAAGTGCATCAGAGTCCCAGGAGCTACAGTTGCAGAAGGTGTGTGAGCCGTAATGTGGGGCTGGACATCAAAATCAGGTCCTCTGGAAGAGCAGCCATATTCTTGACTTTGGGCCATTGCTCCGCTATCAGTGAAATAATTACTGAGTGTGAGGTTTCAGTCTCTCAGCTGCTACAAGTGTGACCTCTTTGGTGGAGGGGTTCTACTTGGTTAGATACCATTAGGATTGAGAATTTCAACAGGAATTGTGTGGTCTACTCATGTAAGTTGTAGGTCTAAGGTAGACGTGTGTCAGAGAGCAAGAAGAGTAGAGCCCTATCATCCTTTTTGAATTTCAAAGTTGAATTAAATTAGCTTCCAAGAATCTCAGCATACGTCAACATCCTTTAAAGAGAAATAGTTTATGGTCTGATAAATAAACAGTTGTTCCCTGGGATGGAAATAAAAAGAAAATGTATTATTCTCTGTATGATAAAATGTCTTAAGTCTCATGGCTTGATTTTGACATAAATTTGAAAAGGGAATGAGGGATTGCATTTTAATTGGTCACCGGGACATTCATAGTAAATTATTCCCTGGGTCTCTGTTCCTTATTCTTTCTTTGAGCTTCTTGGCAAGACCACATCTAAGAAATTACAGCAAATCCCATCTCCTTCCCCTTCTTCCTGTAAGCATTTATGAGCACACACAGGATCCAGGAATTCTGAAGTAGTTGATATAAAAAAAGTAACAAATGTAGTATGAATAATGTACAAATGAAAAAATTTAAAACCATAAGACTAGATAAATTTATCCTCCCACTTCTTAGACTTGGAAAATATTCCTTCAGTAGACAGCCATATGGGAAAAATATGACTGGACAAAGAAGTTTCATAGAGGGATAAAGGACAATGAAAATAATGATAATAATTGCTAGGCACTGATTTACACATAACTGTGGATTTACCTTAAACCAACCATTGAAGTCCCTTATGCCATATGCCAGTTTTACATATGACAGGTATGAGAAAAACTCAGGTGAGTTCCTTTCTCTCTCTTTTTAAAACATTTTTATTAGATATTTTCTTTATTTACATTTCAAATGCTATCCCAAAAGTTCCCTATAACCCCCCCCCGCCCTGCTCCCCTACCCACCCACTACCACTTCTTTTTTTTTAAAGTATTTTATTGGATATTTTCTTCATTTACATTTCAAATGCTATCACAAAAGTTCCCTATACCCTCCCCCCATGCTATTCCCCTACCCACCCACTCCCACTTCTTGGCCCTGGTGTTCCCCTGTATGGGGCATATAAAGTTTGCAAGACCTAGGGGCCTCTCTTCCCAATGATGGCCGGCCGACTAGGCCATCTTCTGCTATATATGCAGCTAGAGACAGGAGCTCTGGGGGTACTGGTTAGTTCATATTGTTGTTCTACCTATAGGGTTGCAGACCTCTTCAGCTCCTTCGGTACTTTCTCTAACTCCTCCATTGTGGGGCCCTGTGTTCCATTGTATAGATGACTGTGAGCATCCACTTCTGTATTTGCCAGGTACTGGAATAGTCTCACAACAGACAGCTATATCAGGGTCCCTTCAGCAAAATCTTGCTGGCATATGCAATAGTGTCTGGGTTTGGTGGTTGATGATGGGATGGATCCCTGGGTGGGGCAGTCTCTGGATAGTCCATCCTTTCATCTTAGCTCCAAACTTTGTCTCTGTAACTCCTTTCATGGGTATTTTGTTCCCTATTCTAAGGAGGAATGAAGTATCCACATGTTGGTCATCCTTCTTCTTGGTTTTCTTGTGTTTTGCAAATTGTACCTTGGGTATTCTAAGTTTCTGGGCTAATATCCACTTATCATTGAGTCTATATCTAGTGACTTCTTTTGTGATTGGTTACCTCACTAAGGATGATATCCTCCAGATACATCCATTTGCCCAAGAATTTCATAAATTCATTGTTTTTAAAAGCTGAGTAGTACTCCATTGTGTAAATGTACCACATTTTCTGTATCCATTCCTGTGTTGAGGGACATCTGGGAATCTTTCCAGCCTCCGGTTATTATAAATAAGGCTGGGGCTGGTGAGATGGCTCAGTGGGTAAGAGCACCCGACTGCTCTTCTGAAGGTCCTGAGTTCAAATCCCAGCAACCACATGGTGACTCACAACCACCCGTAACCAGATCTGACACCCTCTTCTAGAGTGTCTGAAGACAGCTACAATGTACTTACATATAATAAATAAATAAATAAATAAATAAAAAAATAAATAAGGCTGCTATTGAGTTCTGTTCTCTTTAAACTAAAAACTAAACTAAAAATTTGTCATTTGAAGATGCATCATTGAATTCAGCTCATCTGGAGTCAAAGTAAGCATATGGAGCAAGAGTAAGATTTATTTAAGCCTCAGATACATTCAAATGGCTCTTAAAGGGTACTCAAAAACAAGGGTGATGGCTCCACTACCCATGGCAGCTTCACGGTTGTCATCAAATTCCATTACTTTCTGATTATGGGAATATGACTTGAAAAATAAGATATAATTCTTAAGTATGTTATTAACCATTCAGCATTTTAAACAAATACCAATGACCATTAAATGTATTGGATGACATGGTTATTAAATAATGCTCCAAGAAATTTCCAGTCTCAACTGTTGGTAATGTAAGAGAAGGCAGCAAAAATGTCTCTGAGTGGGAAGTTCCATATGTCTTGTCATTAAATACAGGCTTTTTCTACTTAAATTGCATTTCAGGCAAAGAAGAAAAGATGCCACTGTGAAGACAGCTGAGAGAGAGAGAGAGAGAGAGAGAGAGAGAGAGAGAGAGAGAGAGAGAGAGAGAACAAGAATGAGTCCAGGATTGGTCTCAGTACTCCTAACCCCCTGTGACTATACAAACCTGCATCTGCATATGCTCAAGATACACAGAGAAAGTACACAATATTTCATATCATTTACAACCTTCCATCATCTCTAGATGATGTATAATACCCAACACAATGTGGATGCATGTAAATAATTTTTGCACTGTATTATTTAGTCATAAGGACAAGGCGAAAAGGAATGCATATGTGTTTGGTAACAGCACAATTCAGGAAATTCTCACTTGTGGTTGGGCAAGTCTGTATACACAACTCACTCATATTAAGAGCAGACTGTTAGCAGTGCCAGGGCCATTTACTGATGTGGCCAACTATCCTCCTACCTCAATGGTCCCCAAGGACCTACTGGTACTTGGAAACCACAGTATTTTGCTGGGGTTCATTTCCTTGCTTACTGCTTTTGTGAGATACAGTACAATAACCTTTTCTGCTCTCGCATCGTGAAGAATTTGTCAGCATGCTCAAAGATGTAGAAATATTTCTTGCCATCTTACCTCAACAGAGAATACTCTGTAAAGATGTCAGGAAGAGAGCTCACATTTATACATATGCTACATCAACCGAGTCCTTCTGGAACTTTTTTTTTTTTTTTTTTTTTTTTTTTTTTTTAGATGATTTTGCTGTTCTCCAAGGATTTTTCTCTCTAGTGTTAATATAATTTTTTTGTGTGTGAGGAGAACCTGGGTTATTCATCACAAATTCTGAAACTTACTCAAAGCTGTAAACATCTTGAAATGACTTCCTGATTGCTACACAGCATGTCCCCATCAGGAATGACGTTTTCTACTTTCAGAGACTAGTCACTTCCTGTTCTGTCAATGACCTTATATCAAAAGGTTCCAAAACCTGAAGGCTTCTTGTAGGTAGGAAGTAATTCAGTCAACTTTGAGAGGTCATGCTTACAGGATTGCCTGTATACCCTATTTGGTAAATCACAGGCACCATAGAGAGCCCACCGGAAGAGGATATGGGTCCCCGAGTGATCCTTTTCTGTCTGGAGAAGTTGAAATGTTATCATCATCATGATACAGTCGAGTATAATATCTTGAAGAGATAAAATATAATCCTGAATGAAGTCAGTCATTTACTCTCAACAGAGAACTTATGGAAGAAGGGACAAGTGTAGGCAAGTATAAATAATAAACACAGCACAAGAAAGCATGCAGTACATTAGTTTGAAGTCTCCTTTTGGAAAATATGGATCAAAACTACTCTGCCATTGGAACAGATTGCTAGATGAAAGACTGGTAATCTAAGAGTAATGTTTAGAATATATTTTCAAAAACCTCATTGCTGATCAAAGATTCACAACTGGGGATCCTGCACTATTTTCATATAGATGCATATGTATGGTATATAAACATACAGTTTTATATATGTGTGTACAATCTTGTGATTACTTGTATGATGACAAAGTCCAGAATGTTTCCAGTTACCACACCATGAG
Source organism: Mus pahari (assembly GCF_900095145.1). Lineage (NCBI taxonomy): Eukaryota > Metazoa > Chordata > Mammalia > Rodentia > Muridae > Mus > Mus pahari. The sequence continues at coordinate 15,669,173 of NC_034611.1, read as the reverse complement.
TATATATGCTTTCTATAGAACTGGAGCACAGAGCCCAGGCATTTACTTGACTTGTGTGCTGTAGTCTTCTTTTTTAAAACTTATTTTATTAGATATTTTCTTCATTTACATTTCAAATGCTATCCTGAATGTCCCCTATACCCTCCCCCCACTCTGTTCCCCTGCCCACCCACTCCCATTTCTTGGCCCTTGACTTAAACACTCCCCCCTTTATGCCTCCTGGAAGCTTTGTCTAGTATGAGGCAATAGACATGTGAGAGACAAGCCTGCACTTTAAGGCTTGTGGGGGTCCAACCTGGGTGCCTTTTTAATCTGAAATGCATCTACTAAATTACTAATACATTCTATTTATTTAGAAATAAGACAAATACAAAAGCAAATCACGTTTGTCTTCTAGGAACTAGTAAAATTCAAATAGGCTCAGGATGGAGAATGGCATTAATTGTGAAGACAGCAGTTTAATTAGAAACTGAAGTGACACGTGCGTGTGGGCATGTGTGTCTACGTGAGATAAAGAAGTGCGCAGGGATGATTGATGGAATGCTAATGTTGCTCCTCTGCACAGCCTTGCTCTTGCATGGGGATTGTCCATTTTACAATTCAGGGGGATGGAGAGAGAATGCCTGTAACATAGCATCTCCCTCCGCTCTGTAGCAGAGTGGCTCTCAGGGGTCTGATATATTTGAGAGCAGTTGGAGTCCTCTCTAGTTAACATCTGTGATTGTAGGTGACACTGGTAGAAAGTCTCTTCTGTTAATCAATAAAACCAGAGTTTAGCTGTGTGATTTCTGGGAGCCTGAGTTAGACCTGGGCACCTGCATTGTCTACCACCCAGCTGATCTTGTTCCACACATACAAGCTATGCTGCTATGGGGTGGGGGTTTGCGTTGATTCTTCATTTGACTTTAATTGGCACTAAAGACTTCAACTCACATCTAAAGAGTTGACATTTCTGTATCAGGTTCTTGTGGCTTATGAAAATATTCTTATTCTAATATGAATTGAGTTTTTATTCTTTTTTCCTAAACACCCCAACACTAGAGTACTGTTATTTATCAACCGTGTAGGAAGATAAAATTAACTTCAGGAAGGGTCTAGTGATTGCTAGCTGGTTAAATTCCTTTGGTATCATTTTGTTCCTTGTTGTTTTGAGACAGGATCTGGCTACATAGCCCACACTGGCCTTAAATTTACAATGTAATTGAGTTTGTCCTGGAACTTATAACAATCCTCCTTCTGTAGCCATTTAAGTGTTAGGATAAGTAGCATGCATCACCATAGGGGGTTGTCAAATTGTTTTGAAATTAAATTTTTAATTTTTTATTATTTTATTTATTAATACAATGGTTTAGTGGTGGTAATAACACAACTTGAGGGATAATTCAGTAATATTGACCAGGTGGTCACAAGATGCCAGCTACCTGCTCATCTCTAGGGTCACAGAATGGCACAGATTCACATCATACCACAGTTTTGTATCACCAAGGACTGAAAATCATGGTATGTTTCAAGCTCTATGTGCCCAAGACGATAGTCACTGGTGTTGGGGGTAATGAGTTAGTGGCACATAAATTTATCTTAGTCCTGCATAGAGTGCTTGAAACCTTAGCCCCAATTAATATTCCAGAACCAGGAAACCATGTGCAATTGCTCAGGATCAGCTACTCAAGACAGTTTGTTGTCTTTGCTGAGCAACACTGACAGGGTATGAAAATGTCTTTAGTTTCCAGGACATCTTAGCCTGTTGTAAAGGTATCCACTGGCCTTGGCTGTACAGTGCATCAGGGCGGGACATATTCAAGTCAGTTCTTCTGATGTCAGCACATCTGCCAGAGTCTCCCCCATGTTTCTCAGTCTATAGGAACTGTATTCCCAAAGGGTGCCTCCAAGTGTTCTCTGCACATACACTGCTGACTGTTTTCCTGTACCTGTGTGTCCTTTACATGCAGTGTGTGTTTCTCCATGCATGCATGTTTGAAGCACTGCAAGAACATGAACATCATGGGCGCTCCTCACCAATGCCTGCATTGACCATAACTGTACTTCTTGGTGCTTACACACATGGTCTAACATTGACTCACATGCTTTCCTCTACACATCTATTCAAGCCTCCCTCCTTCAAAGCTTTGCTGAGATCCTACCTCTGGCATGAAGCCTTTTTCCATGTGACCATACTTTGAGACCAATAGACTTGTGGGCCTTGTTGCTCAATATGCATCTCAGTATATTCTGCTCTTGTCACAGGCTTCCTCCTCTCAGTCCATAAACTAGAGGGTATGTATTTCCCAGGTAAGGCTCTTTTCTCCTAACTGCTCTGAACTACACTAAGTAGATGAATAGATGTTGCCAGCTACTCTGATGGAAAATGGTGGACCGTGCCCATCGATCCTTGAAGATCATTCATGCCAGCCCACAGTTTCACTTCATTCAGAATCTTAGAGCTGTGGGGCAGTGCTGTCTTAGTTGAGGTTACTATTGCTATGATGAAATACCATGACCTAAAACAATTTGGGCAGGAAAGGGTTTATTTGGCTTATACTTCCATATTACTCACTGTTCATCATTGAAGGAAGTCAGGACAGGAACTCAAACTTGGAGGCAGGAGCTGTTACGGAGGATATGTGCTGTTTGTTCACTCGCTCCCCATGGCTTGCTCATCCTTCTCATAGAACCCAGTACCACCAACCCAGGAATGGCACCATCCACAAAGGGCTAGGCCCTCCTCCATCAATCATTAATTAAGAAAATGCTTACAGGTTTGCCCACAGCCTAATCATATGGAGGGATTTTTTTCTCAGTTGAGGTTCCCTACTCGCTGATGACTCTAACTTGTGTCAAGAAGACATAACAACTAGCCAGCCCAGGAGGGAAGTAGATTCTTATTCAGAGTCAGCTTTCACATGGGGAATCTGGGCCCAGAGGTCTGTCCAGGGTTCAATCAGAATTTGTGGCAGTGTGAGGCCCTAGTGCTTGGATCTTCTGGGTATGAGTTCTGATTCCTTACCTCAGAGCCTACTGCCTTTATGTTTCTACATTTTTTTTTCAGTGTAGAAACTTTTTGTTTTTTTGTTTTTTTTTTTTAAACTTTCAACATAAGAATTTATTGTATAATAATTTTTCTCATTTACTATTTTTACATTTTATGCACAAATATTTATCTGAGTAAAAATAGAAAATAACTGTTTTATGTAAAATTACAAAAAAACAAAGAAATACATAATTGTTATTATGATAGTATAAGTGTCTTTATTTAAAGAGTAAAAATGTATGCAAAAATTCTCCTCCCTTAGTGTAGAAACTTTTAAACGTTTAGTGATATACACTCTTTTCCTTGTCTCAACTTCTCCAAGATTCTTCCCCCCCCCAATATGTCCAACTTCCTGTTCTCTGCCTAATAAAGAGAAGAACAACAAAAGCCAACCAAACAACAACAGGAAAGAAGACCAAAGTAGACTTACTCCTAATTGTAACTTTGTATCTATTACTCCGTCTTTCCCCCACCTCCTTTGGCCCTTCCCAGATCTATTGTTCTCCATTCTTCTTATCCAATTCTTTCCCTTCTAGGTAAGCTTTTCATTCACCAGTGAGACAACGTGGAATTTATTCTGTTTCCAGTTTATTCACTTTTCATCTGTCCTTTTCATTGGGCCACGAAAGGATAACAGTTCACTCTTTTATGGCAGGATAGTATGCCATCATATTCTTTGTATCGCTTTTCTATTATTGAAGGACACTTGGGTTGATTCTGTCTGTCTGTTATTATGAATGGTGACGTGACCCAATGGGCATATGCAGGTGTGTCTTCCACGCAGTGACTTCCCTTCCTTCAGATATGCGGGGTGTTGGGTCCCAGTATAGCCCCATTTTAATTTTGAGAGGGTTTCCTTAGACTGTTCTCATGACAGCTGTTTTCCAATATTTTTTTTGGGGGGGGGATGTAAAGTTTTGATAGATGACCATTGTGCAAAACAGAGACAACCATGTGATTGATGTTGTGGGCTTTGAGGATCTAGAGCCCTGAACACTCAACTTCAAGTTCTGGCAGCTGAAGCTCTTCTATGTAACTTCAGGGTCTGAGAGAAGGTGTTATTCTCTTTTTAATAGTAGAGACTGTAGGTAATAACATACCCTAGCTTGTAGGTGAGATCACCATTTTCTCTCCTGTGACTATACAAGATGGGTCCGGCCAGGAGTACACAGTGCACAAGAATGGTGGAACAGCTGGGACAGGATCCTTCTGGTCACCATCTGCACCTGTTCTACAGACCTCTGTGCACAAGTCCTGTCAGGTGAGAGCTTGTATCCCAGGAGTGCTGACACAGGCTTATAGGCCCACAGGAGGGACAAGCTCCAGCCAGAGACAGCAAGACCAACTAACACCAGAGATAACCAGATTGCAAAAGGCAAGCATAGGAACCTTACCAACAGAAACCAAGGCTACATGGCATCATCAGAACCCAGTTCTTGTACCACAGCAAGTCCTGGATACCCCAACACACTGTAACACCAAGATTCTGTTTTAAAATCACATCTCATGATGATGATACAGGACTTCAAGAAGGAAGTAAATAACTCCCTTAAAGAAATACAGGAGAACATAGGTAAACAAGGAGAAGCCCTTAAAGAGGAAGCACAAAAATCCCTTAAAAGAATTATAGGAAAACACAGCCAAACAGGTGAAGGAATTGAACAAAAACCATCCAAGACCTAAAACGTGAAGTAGAAACAATAAAGAAATCACAAAGGGAAACAATTCTGGAGATAGAAAACCTAGGAAAGAGATCAGGAGTCATAGAAGCAAGCATCACCAACAGAATATAAGAGATACAAGAGAGAATCTCAGGTGCAGAAGATACCATAGAAAACATTGACACAACAGTCAAAGAAAATGCAAAATGCAAAAAGCTCCTAACCCAAAACATACAGGAAATCCAAGACACAATGAGAAGACCAAACCAAAGGATAATAAGTATAGAAAAGGGTGAAGATTCCCAACTTAAAGGGCCAATAAATATCTTTAACAAAATTGTAGAAGAAAACTTCCCTAATCTAAAGAAAGAGATGCCCATAAACATACAAGAAGCCTACAGAACTCTAAATAGATTGAACCAGAAAGAAATTCCTCACATCACATAATTATCAAAACAGCAAATGCACAAGACAAAGAATATTAAAAGCAGTAAGGGAAAAAGTCAAGTAACATATAAAAGCAGACCTATCAGAATTACACCATATTTCTCACCAGAAACTCTGAAATTCAGAAGATCCTGGGTAGATGTTGTGCAGACCATACGAGAACACAAATGCCAGCCCGGGCTAATATACCCAGGGAAATTCTTAACTTACCATAGGTGGAAAAATCAAGATATTCCATGACATAAACAAATTTATACAATATCTTTCCATAAATCCAGCCCTATTAAGGATAATAGATGCAAAACTCCAACACAAGGAGGGAAACTACACCCTTGAAAAAACGAGAAAGTAATCTTTCAACAAACCTAACAGAAGATAGCCACACAAACATAATTACACCCCAACAACAAAAGGAACAGGGAGCAACAGTCACTCTTCCATAATATCTCTTAACATCAATGGACTCAACTCCCCAATAACAATACATAGACTAACAGACTGGATACATAAATAGGACCCAGCATTAATTTCATACAGAAAACACATCTTAGTGACAAAGAGAGACACTCCTCAGAGTAAAAGGCTGGAAAACAGTTTTCCAAGCAAATGGTCCCAAGAAACAAGCTGGAGTCAAATAAGGTTGACATAAAGATAAAATAGCAGTAAATTTAGTCAGTTTGGAGCATTCGTACAGGGCCTTCTGTGTCACATTTGTATTGTAAATACTTCTATATTCTTGCTAGTTAAGCTGCTTTGCACCAACACCTGTAATATTTCCAAATAGCACTCAAACTGTGAAGGAGTGGCTAAGGTGGCTGACAGGCAGGAAGGCTTATTTAATCTTTGTATTTGTTGCTAACGGTGGAATACAATGTCACATTTTCTGCAATTGAAGATCCAGGGTGTGGCACCCACTTGCTAGCTGTCAGAGCTCTTTGATGTAGTGCCCCATTGGTATCAAGCCAGCTCCATCTTTCTGAGAGACCCCTTGAAGTTGCTAGGAGTAGGAATTCAGCACAGTAAGTCACTGCTCTTAGAGTGGATCGTCCTGCATTGTGGTGAAAGTCGAAGTCCTTGAAGAAGGCACAAGAGATCTGGCTGCACTGGGAGACAATGCTGCAGTGCCCACAGACATCGCTCCTATAGTTCTGACTCTTTCAAATCTTCCCTTGGTTGAGTCCTTACCTGCTGTGACTGCACAAGCCCACTCACAGCTCGGAAGAAAGTCACACTGGTCTGGTCTGCTATGGAGAATGGAGGACAGAATTACACAGTATACTCCTTGCAAGTCACCTTTTCCTTTTGGGTCAACAATAGGAGGAAAAGGAGAATTTATTTATTTTATTACATTGAATAAATAGTATTTAGTTTCAGCTATTACCGAACCAGTAGCTGATACTGAATGAGTATACCTCACGTTAACTATAAAGTTAAAATACATATGTGTGCACGTATTCATGCAGTATATGTATGTGAATATTATTCAACCTTCAAAAATAACAGAAATTACAACATATTACAACATGAATGAACATTGAATACATCATGTTAGTGAGTTAAACTAGTCACAGAGGCACCTGTACCATATAATTCCACTTACATGAGGTCCTACACTAGTTAAATTCATGGAGAAGAAAGAAAGTAGAATGGAGATCTAGCATCTTGGAGTAGGGAATGTTTCTGAATCAACATCATGGAGCATAGGAAGTTCTGGAATGGATGGTGGCCATGTTTACCATATTAACCAAATTATATGAAATATTATATATATATATATATATATATATATATATATATATATATATATAATATATATATTATATATATATAATATATATATAATAGGTGTATATCCATATATATATATATATGGATATATATATATATATAATAGGTGTATATCCATATATATATATATATATATATATATATATATATATATATATATACTTAAATGCAATAAAATATCTTTGCTGGTAAAAAGTCAGCCATTTAATGTCTTATTTCAGAGAGAGGTTCCCATTCTGCTGAAACACTGGCTCTGACAGGTCTCGACATGCCTGCTCCCTAAGAGGTTGATATCAGAGCCTGAGATAGAAGTACAGTAGGATGGAGACAAAGTTCCAAAAAAGGAGAGATACTGTATTGAGTTTTTCATCTGAGATGGTGCTAGAGAACAGAGACATATCTCAGACTGTGGAATGCTTGCTTCACATCGACAAAGCCCTGGGTTTGATCCCCAGAGCCACATGAATGGAGGAGTATGGTATGTTCCTGAAATCTTGGTACTTGGGGTATGGAGTCAGAAGGATCAAAAATTCAAAGTCATCCTGAACTACATACATAGTGAGTTTCAGGGTTAGCTTGGAATACATGAGACTATGTCTCAACACAAACAATCACAAAAAGGAATATGGCTTTTTCTCACTGTGTCCTCACATAGTAGGGAGAACCCTGGGGTCTCATTGAAAATAGGTGTGATGGTTAGTTTAAATGGTAAACTTAACTGCATCTAGAATGCCCTCAGAAGACTCGTGGTGATAGACTGTTTAGATCAATTTGGCCTGTGGACAGGTTTGTGAGCTGTTGTCTTGAATATGTTGATTCATGTGGCAAGATTGACTCCCTGGAGGCAACACCGTTCTCTGAAGTAGATCTTAACTACCAAGAGAAAGTAAACTGAGTAATACGCATGCGTGGGTTCTCTCTCCACGTGACCAGCTGGTTCAAGTTACTGCCTTGCTTTCACTGCAATATTGGGCTGCATCCTGGTGTTTTAAACCTAGCGAATCCTTCTTTCCAAGTTTACAAGGGTTTGAGTAAGAAATAGAGCCAATTCCTACTTCACAGGTATTGCTGGGGAGGGAGAGCTTTCTATTCAGGGCCTCTGTCTTGCGAGACGTATTTTCCTTCTCTAGTTCTCCGTTCCTGTGTCTTATGGTTCATGTCATTCAGTGAGGCTTTGCCATTTCTCAGTCCTTGTTTCTGTCCTGTACATGCTTTGTCCAGTTTGAAAGCTAGCTTTTCATTTCCCAGTATTCTAGACTTCTTATACAGCCATAATTCTTATTACAGGCAAGGTCAGAAGTATGGCGTCCCTGGGAAACATTTAAACTTTGCTAAACTTCAGTTCTATTTTAGCACACTGGTGCATATGGTATAGAACATATATGGTGTCTGTTATCGCCATCTACCAACTGTATCAACAATAACGATTTTCATCCACTATTTATCACTAAGCTGCTCAGCCTTCTGTTCCAGACCTGAGTTGGCTAAGCAATGAAGTCTGTGGCCAGAATCTCTGTATAACTCGCTGTACAGCATCTTCTTTCTAGTGTTTCCATATGTATAGCATGCAAGCACATAGGCACCCACCAATACTCTCAAAATAGGTCCTTGTCTGGCTGAGGCTGTCTGCATGAGATCTCTGTTTCTGTGTCTAACACTTCAGTCTTCCACACCCATGTCCTGGCAGGATCTTTTTTCCTGTCCTAGCTAGGCCTGTCCCCTAGACCTGCAGATTTGAAACTCCTCTCTCATTTTACTGAAAACCAAAACACTGGTCTTGATAGTTTGGCCTTTGTTTCTTCTGCCAGGGGACAGAATGCCCATGTGGCAGTGGCTCTAGGGGACAGAGCATAAAACACAGTCATTAAGGAGTAAAACCCTATTTCTCTACTTCAAATATACTATATACATAGCTTATGAATGTGCAAAAGACAGATGCGTCAACAGATATCTTAACTCTTTTTTTTTTTTTTTTTTTTTACTTATAACTCACCATAGCATATTCTTCATTTATTTTGTGTCCAGTCATCCATGCCTTCCATTTGCAGGTAATTTTCAAGAACACTTGTGGATGTCTGAAAACTTCAGTAGTACCAAAGACTAATTATACTGTGTTGTTGTTTTTCACTTTTACTATATATTAATCTATGATAAAAATTTATTTTATAAATTAGATACTGAAAGAAATTGACAACACTTGCTTGTTATGATTAATTACCTCAGTGTATGACCACATTCTTTCTTACATTGAGAATGTCTATCTTTTTACTTAAATGAAATACTTCGTAGCTTTTTGAATTATCATTCATCTGTATTTTGTACACTGATACCATTAGAGAGTAAAGTAAATTTCTCGTGAACGCAAGCCTAGTGATAGATGGGATATTGAAGATGGACACTAAACAGCTAATATGTTTACACTGGACAAAGGGAAGACTCTGTTCTGGGCTGGATGGAAGAGGGTACTGTGAGATTTCCTCCTGCTCCTCAGGTTATCATTTTAGAATTACTTGTTTTTACACATTCTTTTATTTTCAAGTCTGAGTGCTTTGGAGTATTATAGGTTAGTATGGAATAGTATGGGTTAAAGTGGTATAGGATAGAGTGGTATGGAGTAGTATGGGGATAATATGGCATAGTATGGAGAGGCAAACTAGATAAAAGACTTGTAACTTGATTAACCATAATTTAACATGTATCGGGAATTTATTGTGTAAGTCTGTGTATCTTTATTGGCGTGTCTTCAAGCTTATTATGGGAGCCGAGTGGCGTATGGTGTGTGCTGGCATGTAATACAGCAGGCTTAAAATGTTTCCTAAACAGATTGATAGGTCCATCTTTCTTTAAATGATCATTGAGTAGATGAGTTTTATCTAAAGCCAAAAATTCTGAGATAAAATGTTATTTCTTCTAGGCTCTGCCAAATAGTTATCAGGCAACAGTCAGGTATGAGCCTGGCTTGCTATAAAAGGACCGTTTGGCCTCCCTCTCGCTCTCTCTGGCCTTTCTCTCTTGCTGGCCTTTCTTTCTCTCTTTGGCCTTTCTCTCTCTGGCCTTTCTCTTTCCATTCTCTGCCCCTACCTCCACACATTCTCAGCTGACCTCTTTCTTTTCCTCTCTCTCCTTCTCTGTCCCCTTTCTTTCTCTGCCTCTACTCCCTTATCTCCCCATTCGCTTTCCACCAAAATAAACTTCATTTTATACTAGACCCGTCTTATGGCTGATACCTGAGGCATGCTCCAGCATGGGCCTGCTGAGGTGCCTAATCCTGCCGCATCATGCCGTCAAATTACAAAACATATCAGAATAGCCTATAGAGTTTAAGGATAATTATTAGAAAAGCCTTTTTTTTTTTTTGTATGTGTATGATAAGAAATTGGCCTATGGTCAAAGTGGCACATCCTGAATTTTAGCTTGCAAAGCTGTACCCATCCTTCCATCTTTGTGTGTAGTCTAATATCTTTTACTGTATCCTTGGATAGTGATGGGGGACCAACCATAATTTGGTAGTATGCTAGCTATTACAGCCTATAGCCTTCTTAACAAAAATTATGACACTGTAGGAAAATGCTTATGGAGGATATATTTAGAATTAACCTCACTGTTTTTCTATGAGCCATTTCAGTTTTCAGGATTCCTTATGCCCCTATCTCCTTGGAAGATAAAGCAGCAGTGGACTGTTATTGCTTTTACCAATCATACTCTGATGTAATCAGAAGCAAATAAAATTGCTTAAAGTTATCATCTACATTTTTTAAAAAAATGTGGTCTGTAGACATCTCAGGTCACCTAAGCACAAAATGTGCCCACCTCTTGTCTAGCATATCTATTCTTTAAGGTAAGTTAGGTCAAAGCACCCTCATGCTATTTTCAAGGATCCAAAGGGGGCTGTCCATCTTGGGGTGAGCTGGTGCCCAATCAGGACATTCCAGCATTCTAGCCCTGTCAGTGGGTTTCTGAAAGCCGAACTCAGTGTCTGGGAGCCTGAGTTGCTCAGATCTGTCTTTCTGGGTACCCTAAAGTCTCCTGTGGTGCTGAGCATCCCTGCCTACTTCCCGTGGGTAGGAATTGGGTACCAGCTCTCACTGACCCTCGAAGCTTTGTTAGTATTGCCTTCCAGCTCACAGGTGACAAATGCTCTGGAGAGCGCCCCTAGTCTTTATTTGCTTCCTCAGGAAAGTACCTGTGGAGAGCCTCCAGCCACTCCTCTTACCTCTTAATCATGACCACCATGTGCTTCTGCTTCACAGCACTCAGATTTTTTCCAATTTCTCCATCCTTTAATTTGTGACCGTGAAATCCACTAGTGCTGAAACCAAGGTTTGTTTGTTTCAGGAAAAGTCTTTACTTTTTAGTTTATCTAAAAATGTATAGAGGAAGCTAGGCATTTTGGTGTATGCCTGTAATCCTGACTCTTGGGATTCTGAGTCAGGAAGGTCATATAGAGAAGGGTAGCTTGGGTTTCAGAGCAAGTCCTTTTCTAAAAAGTAAAATAAGATAAAAATAAATCATAAAATACAAAATAGAAATGTAAGTGAAAGCAGGCACGTTTAAAGCAACACACGAGACACCAGTTCTATGGCAATGTTATTAAGTCCCTTGCAGGTCCTATGCAAAGTATGACTCTCTACTTTCGACAGCCGATGCTGTCTATTAAGTGTGAACTATCTTTGTTCCTGGATTTTAAAATATTTCCACTTAATCCCTTTTGTTTTCTCTTGGAGAGGAAACCACCAGCCTTCTTCATAGGGTCAGCCACTCCACCTGTCAGCTGGGTCCCATTTACGCAGTAAGTTTCTATGAGGAGCTCATACTCCACCAAGTTTCCCACTTGGCCAGAAAGCCAATCTGGTCCCTGCACTAATGGCAATTTGAACCAGGAGAGACCTTGTCTGGTAAGTTCATCTTCAGCTACCAACCTTGCTGCCGTCACTCTTGTGGCATTTCTTTTTCTTTTTCTTTTTCTTTTTCTTTTTCTTTTTCTTTTTCTTTTTCTTTTTCTTTTTCTTTTTCTTTTTTTAATCTTTTAGATATTTTCTTTATTTACAATTCAGACTGGATCCCCTTTCCTCATTTCCCCTCTGAAAACCCCCCTATCCCACCCTCCCTCCTTGGTCTTGTGAAATCATTTCACTTTCTATTTTTGTCTTGACTCTGTTTTCCATCTTTAAATATCTCTTTATTGCAAAATGAACTGTTCTGCTGATTTCCAGTGCTTCAGTTGGTCCTTTCTCATCCTAACTACTCACCCTATTCCATCTGAGGTTGGTATAGGTTTCCTGATTTAGCTTTAGATAATGACAAGAATCAAAAAATTACTGTCTTCCTGGCAAGATGGCTCAGCAGGGTGAAGGCGCTTGTTTGCAGATCTGGCTGAGTTTGATCCCTGGATTTGTTGTTGTTGTTGTTGTTGTTGGTGGTGGTGGTGGTGGTGTAGTTGTCTGTTTTTATAAGGTTGATCCAAGCTAGAATTATACAGGAAGAAAGAACCTCAACTAGGAAAAGTCCTCCATTAGATTGGCCTTGATTAAAGGCCAACTTGATTAAGGGCCCAACTCACTCTGGGTGCTGCCACCCCTGGGCAGGTAACCCTGGGTTGTTTAATAGAGCAGACTGAGCAGGCCCTGCAGAGCAATGCAGTAAGCAGCGTTACTCCATAGTCTCTGCTTTCAGTTCCGGCCTTGGTGTGTTTTCATGATGAACTACAACTGACAGCTGAAATAAACCTTTCCTTCCCGAATAGTTTTTGGTCATGGTCTTTATCACAGCGCTAGAAACCAAAGCAGGGCACTGAACCCCATAATGGAAGGAAAGAACTGACTCCTGAAAGTTGTTCCCTGACTTCCACATGCAAATTTACACACACACACACACACACACACACACACACACACACGCACACACACACACAGAAAATAAAATTTAAATAAGTCAACAACAAATGTGTATGGTTAACCATGACAACATCTGCCTGCAGTTGTGGAGCTGCGAAGGCAGATGCAGAAGGTCCAGGACTTCCAGCCCAGCTTTAGCTATGTAGCAAGTTTAAAGCCAGCTTGACCACATGAGGCCTTGTTTCAAAAACAAAACAAAACCAATCAAAACAAACCAGAACCAAAACCAGGGGCAGGGGAGGGGACTCAGAAGGTGAAGGCATTTGCTGCCAAGACTGAGGACCTGAGTTTAATCTCCAAAGCCTATTGCAAGGATAACATAAACCCCATTTGTGTCCATTTTAGGACCAGGCATGACTTAAAAAAGAAAGCCATCAGTTCCAGGAACTAGGCCATAGGCCACCAGCTCCAGGAACAGACCATAAATTCCAGGAACAAGGGCATAATACCCTTTCCAAAAGAACAGCCTGGAGTTAACCACAAGAATGGGAAATACCTTATCTCAGGATGGGCCATCTGTCCTGGGCAGCCCTATCTCATCCTATAGCTAAATAACTGTTCATGACATAGGAATGCAGACTACTAACAACCTGGAACAAGCCAATCAGAAACCGAACCACATGACCTCCCCAGCACCCACCTTTGAAATTCTAGATTACCTAAACCATTCTCTAAATATAGAACTAACATACTTGCCATTCAAAATTGCCCTAATGTCACCACTGTGACCCCTACCAATCACATTAGATTACCTAAACCTTTTAGAGAATTCCCCTTGTTCCCTCTAAGGAGGCCTGTGCTCCTTTGTCTGGGGTCGCCATTTTGAAGAATGGTTCACTCCCACATGCTGATTGATTTAGCAGAACAAACACTCTTTGTCTTTGCATTCTAAGTCTGGGGTCTTCCTTCAGTGATTTTTGGACCCTTACACCATGTTGTCAATGAGAGAATGGACTCCCAAGAGCTGTTATCCAACCTCCAATGTGAGCCACCCACTCCCAAAATAAATAAATGTAATTTTAAAAGGAGGAACTTACTATAATATTCATTCCTAAGCCATTCCTTGGACATTTCTTTTTTCTTTTCTTTCTTTGTTTTTCTTCTGAGACAGGGTTTCTCTGTATAGTCCTGGCTATCCTGGAACTCACTTTGTAGACCAGGCTGGCCTTTGGACTCAGAAATCCTCCTGCCACTGCCTCCTGAGTGCTGGGATTAAAGGCGTGTGCCACCACGCCCGGCTCCTTGGACATTTCTGATAACATAGTTCTGAGTTGGAGTCAGATCACCTGGAATTTTAGGAAGCAATAATGTGCTTTTGCTTAGGAACATAAGTCTCCATGACCTGGACCCTGTCTGTTTTATTTCCCATGTGGGAACACTCCAAGACTGCACTTTTGTAGTCCTGTTCTTATTTCTCCAAGAAAGATTACCTAGGAACCAAGCTACTGGCCACCACTTACCCCAATTGCTGGTCCATATCCAGGATGCAAATCTCTTTAATAATCTTACTTCCTAAGAATTGGCTTCTACCTCTTCATTGGCTCAGTGGCTATTTTCTTGCCCGTGTTTCACCTTTCCTCAAAGCCATCCTGTCTAAGTAAACCTATCATTACCTCCTTCCCTGACTTGAGGCATCTGCTCTGTTTTTCGGCCTTCTATTTATGACTAGCATCTTCTCATTTACCTGGCATAAAACTCTAGTGTCATCCCCGATTCCCACATCTCCTCCATCTCATGTCTGACACATTGTTCTGCCAATCCACTCCTTGTAATGTCTCTCTCTCTCTCTCTCTCTCTCTCTCTCTCTCTCTCTCCCCATATAATTTGTGGCAGGTAGGTGCATGGATGAGTATACGGAAGTTGGAAGACAACCTTCGGGAGTCAGTTCTCTTTTCTCATCATGTAGGTCCTGGGGATTGAACTTGTGTCCTCAGGCTTGGCAGTAAGTGTCTTTTTCCCTGAACCATCTCTCTTGGTCTCCATATAGTAGTTTCTACTTCTCTTTCTATGCCCCTGCTATGTCCGACACTGAGATCCTTTGTTAGCTACTGAGTGCTGCTGGCACAGTTGCCTGTCTGGTCTCCTGAATTCAGAACTTCTCCAAAGAGTCACATTTGCCCTATATTATCCTGGTGGGTTTTCCTAGGATTCAGATGGACTACTTGTATGCTGTGGCCAGCTAGTTTGGTTCTCCTGCCAAGCTCCGTGGAAGCCAAACTGTAATCAGGATTATGAGTGTACATCATCTTAGAGAAGAGTTGATTATAAGACTGGGCTCTGAAAAGCAGGTTGCAGGATACAACTAACCCCACGAAAAAGGACCAAGTGCAACTCAGACCAGTTGTACCTTATCCTGGGAGCTGGGCAGTCTCCTCCCAGGCTTCACTGAAGGGATTCTGCTATCACTGTTTCTGATTCTCATTTTTTCTGTGCCTGTCTGATTGGCCTCTCAAAGGCTTCTCCTTAGTAATACCAACACATGTATTGAGTTACCATTGAACCAGTTGACTGTGAGACATTTTTTCACCTATACACCATCTACATATTCTTGCTCTGATCATCTACACAATTAAAAATTCACTTTCTAGCTTATCACATTGTTCTCCTTACTTTCAAATTATTGGTGAAAGAATCCCTGTGCCCATCATTTATCAATAATGATCATCTAATTATATTGCATAAACTTGGAAAAAAGTCACCCATAACCACACCCAGCAGGATCTCCACTTATATGCCCACATTCTTTGTCTTTAAGTACCTTTCATGCTGCTGTAATTACAGCATCATGTCTTTGTGTAACACTATTTATTGCAATTCAACATTTCCAGAGAAATGCAATAAAAAGCCGATAATAGCAACTGAAAAGATAGGAGATATTATAAAGGTAACACTTGGAGAAACAGGAGGGTCAATAGTGGCATGCATAAGGAAGAGCTAATGGAGAATTACAAATGGATTGGACACGAAAGTTCTGATTGAAGAAATTGGCACATCTTTTTCACAAGAAACAAGTTGGGAAATTAGATGAAATTTCCAAAACCATTTCTGAGCTTCAGAAGTTGACTCACAGTGATAAATTGAGACGCACTTGTTGCTAAAGAAAATGGAACTTGGTGGGTGAACAGTAAGGATAAAGCATCCCTGTTTGGGGCACTTCCTCTGCAGCCAGCTAGGTTGCTATGGCAGCTCTCCCAGGCTTGCTTCACCATGAAAGCCAGCAGCTTCTCCACTAGAGGTGGAGGGTTTTATAGAGAGTGGCGAAGAAGCAGGTCTGCAGTTAGGGACTCTGTGGGTTAAATGGTAAATTTGGTAAGAAGGGAACGGAGCGGAATTGAAGGTCGTAGGACCGGTGAACTCGGTAGCAACTTGACAGATGATGTAGCAATGATGCATGGGAGGCTGCTGTGTGTGACTTGGAAGAAGCAGTTCTTCGCACTCACCTAGCTGACTGGAAGGTTCCATACATGCTTGGGAATGGTAAATCATCAACTAGCTTGATTTGGTAAAAAAAAAAAAAAAAAAAAAAAATAGAAGACACTAATTATTAGACTAGGAATGGCATAGAAGATATCACTGGAGATTATAGAAACCAAAATAATTGTAAAGAAGATGTGCTCGTTACTTCGTTAAACTGACACAAGTTAAAGTCCTCTGGGAACCAGATACTTGCATTTAGAAAACACCTCGCTTAGATTGCCCTACAAGTCTGTTCGGCCTTTTCTGGGTTAATTATTGAGGCTAGCAGGCCTAGTTTAATGGGTGTGGTCGTGGGTCGTGGGTCCTGGGTCCTGGGTCCTGGGTCCTGGGTCGTGGGTCGTGGGTCGTGGGTCCTGGGTCCTGGGTCCTGGGTCCTGGGGTGTATCTGAAAGCAAGCTTGGTCAGACACAGGGAGAAAGCCAGAATCTAGCACTTCCCCCACGGCCTCTGCTTCAGTTCTTTCCTCCAAAATTCTTCTTTGGGTTTCTGCGCTGACTTCCCTTCATGATGGCATGTAAGCTGCAAACTAAAACACACCTTTTCCACCCCAAATTGCTTTTAGTTGTGGTGTTCATTGTGGAAACAGAGAAGCGAATCAGGGCAGAAGAGCAGGGGAGAAAGGAGGAAAAAGTGAGCATAAAGATTTAAAGAAGTAAGTCAGCTTTATTCCTCCCTCCCTCCCTCCTTCCTTCCCTCCCTCCCTCCCTCCCTCCCTCCCTCCCTCCTTCCTTCCTTCCTTCCTTCCTTCCTTCCTTCCTTCCTTCTTCTTTTGTGTGATAAGATCTCATACAAATCATGCTGACCTTGAACTTGTTATGTATTTGAGAATTCCATTGACTTATGTTCCTCCTTCCTCCAATACATAAATAAGTTCTGGGATAACAGGCATTAAATACTGAGCTGCATGTATTTGGTGCTTTGTTTAAATCCAATAAGAAAGTTCTTAGTTACCCCCATGATATTTATACCACTATCACCCTAGCGGGACTATCTAAGCCAGTCATTATTGTAGCTTACAGGATTCATAGCTAGGCAAGATTCATGCATAGCAACTTCCAGCACTATAAAAGCCAGCTAGTAAGGACAACCCTTCCAACTTAGCCACCATATTGACTCTCTCTCTCTCTCTCTCTCTCTCTCTCTCTCTCTCTCTCTCTCTCTCTCACACACACACACACACACACACACACACACACATATCCCCAAGACACAGCATATTTCTATATCCACAGTTCCCTTTACAATGTTTATGCTAATATCCTTTCCCTTTCCCTGTACCAGTCTGGACTTCTTTCAACCATTAATTTATTTTCTGTTATACATTTTGCATTTTAAGTCTTATAAATAATGGTTGAAATTGGATCTTTTCTTTTCTTTTGGTAGTTTTGAAACAAGGTCTCACTTCTGTAGCCCTAGCTTTCCTAGAACTCACTATATAGACCAGGTTGGCCTCAGAGATCTACCTGCCTCTACCTGCCAAGTGCTGGGATTAAAGTTGTGCACCACTACAGTCAGCTTGGAATGAGATCTTTCTACTCTGTGTCATTCTAAGAATTATTTAAATGAGTCATAAATAGCCCCCACCTTTTTGTCTAAAAGTTCAATATTTTATTAAAGTCATTTGGAAGTTTAATAAAATTAATAGCTTGATGGGAAGAGAGATTTTTAATAGGACATAATAGTGAGTTATGTAAATAAACAGAAAAAAATGAAAATTGTTAACCGTGAAATTTAAGTGGTTACATGAGTTTTATTATTCTTTTTATAATAAGTAGCCCTGTGATGTATATTCAAGACACTGAAACCCATGCCTACCATGGAGTTTTCAGGAAAATGAGAGCTTTATTTTCTGCCTTTGAGGATTTTAAGGAAACAAATTTAAGACCTAATAAAAATATCCTGTCTACCCAAAAGAATTTATTTTATTTTCCTTTTATCTAAAATATATTGTTCTCATATAATGTACCTGAATTATGATGCCCCCCCATTCCTTCCAGTTCCTTCCCGCCTTCCCCCATCCACATTTGCCCCTTTCTGTTTCTCATTAAGAAAGCAATTAGGTTTCTTAAGAATAATTATAAAATAAAATATGATAGATTAAACCTTCTCCAGTTGATCCTACCATTTCACACATACCCCCAATCCATCCATAACTATCTATTCCCTTTCCTTGGGAAATCTACATGTCTCACCCAGTTCTTTACTATATACCTAACCTCTGTGGTTTTACAGCTAGCAGCTTGGTCATCATTGACTTAACAGCTCATATCCACATATAAGCAAATACATATGATATTTGTCTTTCTAGGTCTAAGGTACCTCACTCAAGATGATTTTTTTTCCTAATTCTATCCATTTACCTGCAAAGTTTACTTTTTTAAACAGCTGAATAATACTGTATTTTGTAAATGTACTACTTTTTCTTCATCAGTTTATTGTTCAGGGACATCTAGATTATTTCCAACTTCCAGCTATTATGAAGGGAACAGCAGTAAACGTGTCTGATGTGTCCTGGTGATAGGATGGAGCATCCTTTGGGAATATGCTCAAGAGTGGTATATCTGGATATTGAAATAGACTGATTATCATATTCTTGAGGAATCACCACACTGATTTGCACAGTGTCTGTTCAAATTTGCAAGTCTGCCAGCATTGATGAGCGTTCCCCTTTCCCTATATCCTGGCCATCATGAGCTCTCATGTGTTTTATTGATCTTTGCATTTTGACAGGAAAAAGGTGAAATCTCAAAGTAGTTTTGATTTGCCTTTTTCTGATGTTAAGGATGTTGATATTTCTTTAAGTGTTTCTCAGCCATTTGAATTTCTTTTTTGTTGTTGTTGATAATTCTATGTTTATATCTGTACCCTATTTTTTAATGTGCCAGGGGGCAGCCCTAGTGGGGTTTACGAGATACAGGTGTAAGACTTTGTCTTATGAGATACAGGTGTAAGACTTTGTCTTCTGAGATATTTAGGGTTGCTGTATAATAAAATTTTACTTATCAAAGTCCAAATTACTTTGCTACTGTAGCTGACCTGCCTTCTGTGTTCTTTTGAGGTCAGAAACTGCAGTTTCTGGCACTTAGCACCACTTCCTAAAACAGCAAAGAATTAAGTAAATAGTCTTTGTTCTATCTCAACAGGAACTGTGCAGCTCTAACTTTCAGTCTGCTAGTGGGAAGTCGCAGGAAGCAAAAGGGACTCTTTGAGACGTGATTATAGCATGTATTACTAAGTTGTAAAAAGATTCCTATGAAAGCTATCTAAGGAGAAAGTGGAAAGATCCTAAGAGGGGAAAGGGAAAAATTCTCCTAGCTTTTCCTCTTTGGCTAAGAAGTGTTTTGTCCAAAAAGTTTTCCTCAGCTCACTTCTTCCCTCAGCTCAGTACCGATGCTTCTCTTTGCCCACAGCACTTAAAACATCTTTCAGAATACATAATCCCATGTTAAAAAGTTCACCACAAATTCACACATAAAATCAAACCATAAATTGAAATAGTTTACAACAGGGAATGTTTCCATGCATATCAATTAGGAGTATCAATTAACTGGCTAAACATCCATACCTGTCACAGCTCCACAGATCCATTGAAAGTTAGAATCCATAACTAGTTGTTAGTGAAGTTTTGTACAGATAAACCCAGTCAATATCCTTCTGTCCTGCCACCTATAATAAATCATTAGTTCCCTTTTATGACCTTTAGTTAATTGCTTTACAACCTCTTGGAATGTGCTTTGACTAGGAAAAAGTCTGGTTACTGTCTGGTTAAGAAGCAATTAACTGGTGCCACATGGGAGACTGACAGAGTTCTCATTGCAGTTTTGACTATAAGAAAAGGATCTAATAGCAGTCCCACTATACAAGAGCTTAATAATCACTGATATAATTTTAGGAATTCTTATAGCATCGTCATTAAGACTAAAGACGTCATCTATTTGTCCATATAGCATTACTGCAATACAGTACATCTTTGTAGATCTGCAGAGATCTGCTCAGAAAGGGTGGTCTAATACCTAGTGATTATTATATATGTTTAACAGCAACAGGAGAAGCATATTAATAGCAGGAATCTTTCCTAAAATGAATTCTCTTGGGCCTTGTCTATGAGACCAAATCTGTCACAGATTAATCCAAAACAGACCATCTCAGGACCATCGCCTGCTAGTTATTAGCTTGTCCTATGATGGCTCCTGACACTAATTGGGTATTTCTTTTCTTGATAGCTAGTGTTTTGAGTTCTTTATATGTTTTTATATTATTCTTCTATCATATGCGGAGTTGGTAAAATCTTTTCCTATATTTGGATGCCGCTTTGAATGACAGTGTCCATTGCCAAGCAGTTTTTCAGTTTCATGAGGTACCATTTATTATTGATCTTAGTGCCTGTTCTAATAGTATTCTGTTCAGAAAGTCTTTTCTTCTGTCAATGAATTCAGGGCTATTTCCCAGTTCTCTTCTATCAAGTTCAGTGTATCTGGTTTCACACGGAGGTCTTCGATCTGTTGGAGTTGAATTTTGCACAGCCTGATAAACGTAGGCCTCTTTGGATTCTTCTGCATGCTGCCACCCAGTTTGAGCAGAACTGTTTGTTACAGATCCTATTCCCAGTGTATATTTATTGCTCCTTTATAAAAAATCAAGTGTATATAGGTGCATGGATTTATGTTTGGATCTTCAATGGGTTTCCAGTGATCAACTTGTTTGATGGACCACTACTATGCTATTATTATTATTATTATTATTATTATTATTATTATTACTCTTTAGGATAACTTGAAATCTAGGATGTGATACCTCCCACAGTTCTTTTATTACTCAGGATTGTTTTCATCTGTCCTGCATTTTTATGTTTTTTTTTTTGAAGCTAAAATCTGTCCTTTCAAGATCTGTGAAGAATTGTATTGGAATTTTTCATGGGTATTACATTGAATCTGTAGATTGCTTTTGGTAAGATATTTATTTTTACCATGTTAATTCTACCGATCCACGAACATGAGAGATCTTTTCATCTTCTGATATCTTCTTCAATCTTTCCTCAATATTTTACAGTTTTTTTTTATCATACAAGTCTTTCACTTGCTGAGTTACTTCCAAGATATTTATATTATTTGGGGCTATTATAAAAGGTAGTGTTTCACTGATTTCTTTCTCAGTCCATCTGACTTTTGTATATAGTAGGGCTACTGGCTTTTTGAGTAATGAGTTAATTTTGTATTACTGAAAGTGTTTATTGTTTCCTGGTGGAGCTTTCAGGGAATTTTTAGAGAATATCATATTAACTGCAAATAATGATACTTTGACTTCTCCTTTCCAATTTCTATCCCAGTGATTGCCTTCACTTACCTTGCTCTGCCTAAGACTTCAAGTACTATTGAATTAACTATGGAGAGAGTGGGCAGCCTCATTTTCTTCCTGATTTTAGTGCAATTGTTTTCAGTTTCTCTCTATTTAAGGTAATGTTGGTTGTGAATTTGCTATGAATTTCCCATATTATGTACAGGCATGTACTTTGTATCTCTAATCTCTCCAGCACTTTTTTCATGAAGGAGTGATGGATTTTGTCAAAGGTCTTTTTTGCATCTGATGAGATGATCATGTGGATTTTGTCTTTCAGTTTGCTTATATGGTGGATTATATTTATTGAGTTTTGTATATTGAACTATCCCTGCATCTCTGGGATGAAGCCTACTTCATCATGGTGGAAGATATTTTTATTGTACTTTTGGATTTGGTTTATAAATATTTTATTGAGAATTTTTGCATCTATGCTCATAATGAAAATTAGTCTGTAATTCTCATTCTGTGTTGGATCTTTATGTGGTTTAGCTTTCAGATTAACTGTGACCACAAAAATTGGAAAATGTTTCTTCTGTTTCTATTTTGGGGAATAATTAGGGGGGAGTATTAACATTAAGTATTCTTTAAAAGTCTTATACCCTAAAAAATACCTTTGAAAGTTTTATACCCTAAAGCTTCATGACCCTGAAATTTTTTTTTCTTAGTGATTTTTAATCACTGCTTCAGTTGCAATAATGGTTATATGTATATTTAAATTATTTGTTGATCTAATCTTGATTTAACTTTATTAGGTGGTATCTATCAATAAAATCATCAATTTCTTTTAAAATTTCCAATTTGAAAGAGTACAGATTTTTAAACTATGTCTTTATGATTTTGTTTCTTCAGTGTCTTTTGTTAGGCCCTCAATTCCTTTCTGATTCTGTTAATTTGGCTAGTCTCTGTCTTTTAGTTATTTTGAATAAAGATTTGTCTATTTTGTTGATTTTTCTCAAAGAAACAACTCTTTGTTTCATTGATTCTTTATACTGTTTTCTTTGCTTCCATTTTATTAATTTCAGCCCTTAGTTTCATTCTTTCTACCATTGGTGTGTTTGCTTTTTTTTTTTTTTTTTTGTCTAGAGCTTTTGTTTTGCTCTTAAGTTGCTAGTATGAGATCTAATTTCTTTGGGAAGGCACTTAGTGATGAGAACTTTCCTCTTAGCACTGCTTTTATTGTGTCCCATAAGTTTGGCTATGGTGTGCATTCATTTTTGTTGAATTCTAGAAAATCTTTGATTTCTTTCTATAGTTCTGCCTTGATCCGTTTATTACTCAGGAGAGAGTTGTTCAGTTTACGTGAGTTTGTTAACTTTCTGTTGTCTCTGTTGTTGATATCCAACTTTAATCTGTAGTTGTCTAATCAGATACAGGGAGTTTTTTGATTTCCCTCTATCTATGGAGACTTGTTTTGTGTTTGAGTATGTGGTCAGTTATGGACAAAGTTTCATGAAATGCAGAGAAGAAAGTATGTTTTTCTTTTGTTTGTTTGTTTTGCGGTGAATTTCTCTGTGAATATCGATTGGTTTGTAATGCTCATTAACTCCAGCATTCTCTGTTGAGTTTTTATTTGGATGACCTGTCTATTGGAAAGAGTAACACATCAAAGTCTCCTGCCCTGTGAGGGTCAACATGATTTAAGCTGTAGTAATGTTTCTATTACAAATCTGGGTGCTGCGATCACAAAAGAACACACATAATATGCACTCACTGATAAGTGGATATTAGCCCAGAAACCGAGAATACCCAAGATACAATTTTCAATACACATGAAACTCAACAAGAAGGAAGACCAAAGTGTGAATACTTTGATCCTTCTTAGAAGTCACAAAATACCTGTGGAAGGAGTTACACAGACAAAGTTCAGAGAAGAGACTGAAGGAATGACCATCCAGAGACTGCCCCACCTGGGGAATCCATCCCATAAACAACCACCAAACCCAGACACTATTGCAGATGCCAAGATTTTTGCTGACAGGAGCCTGATATAGCTGTCGCCTGAGAGGGTCTGTCAGTGCCTGGCAAATGCAGAAGTTGATGCTCAGAGTCAACTGTTGGACGGAGCACAGGGGCCCCAATGAAGGAGCTAGAAAAATACCCAAGGAGCTGAAGGGGGCTGCAACCCTACAGGAGGAACAACAATATGAACTAACCAATACCCCCAGAGTTCCCTGGGATTAAACCACCAATCAAAGAAAACACGTGGTGGAACTCGTGTCTCTAGTTGCATATGTAGCAGAGGATGGCCTAGTTGGCCATCAATGGTGGGGGGTGGGAAAGCCCTTGGTCTTGTAAAGGATCTATGTCCCAAATATAGGGGAATACCAGGGCCAGGAAGTGGGAGTGGGTGGGTTGGGGAGCAGGGGGAGGGGGGAGGGGATAGGGAATTTTCGAAGAGGAAACTAGGAAAGGGGATGACATTTGAAATGTAAATAAAATATCTAATAAAAGATAGAATAAAATTAAAAACAAATACCCAATAAAAACCAAACCTGGGTGCTCTTGTATTTGGTGCAGAGATGTTACAAATTGCAATGTCCTCTTAGTTGTGTTTTTTTGTTTGTTTGTTTGTTTTGTTTTTTGAGACAGGGTTTCTCTGTGTAGCCCTGGCTGTCCTGGAACTCACTTTGTGGACCAGGCTGGCCTCAAACTCAGAAACCTGCCTGCCTCTGCTTCCCAAGTGCTGGGATTAAAGGCGTGTGCCACCATCACCCAGCTTTTTTTTTTTTTTTTTTTTTTTTTTTTTTTTTAATTTGATGAATATGTAGTGTCCTTTCCAATATCTTCTGATTAGTTTGGTTTGAAGTCTATTTTCTAAGATACTGAAATGACTACTTGTGCTTGTTTCATAGGTCTATTTGCTTAGAATATTATTTTTATCCTTTTACCCTCAGGTGGTGTCTATCCTTGATATTAAGGTGTGTTTCTTGGATGTAGCAGAAAGATGGGTTCTGTTTTGCAACCCAATATGATAGTCTGTGTCTCTTTATTAAGGAATTGAAACCATTGATATTAATACTAATGAGCACTGTTTATTGATTCCTGTTTTTTTTCAATTTGGTTGTTTAGTTGATATTGTTATTTTTGTGGTAGTGTACTGGTGGTTATGATGTGTGTGTGTGTGTGTGTGTGTGGTGTTTCTTCTCTGTTGTGGATTTGCTACTGGAGGATTAGTAATTTAGAATAGCTTACAAATTAAGATGCTAGTTGCTGCACCCAGCGATTGGGTTACTTGATTCTAAACTAAGTTTTATGTGGTGTTTTCCTTCACATGGCGGCTTAACTGGGTTCCAAAGAGAAAGGTATGGCATCAAAGTGTGGGTTTGTGAGAAGTGCACCCCACCTAGCCATGGGGATTTGGAAGTGTGGGGCTGGTGTGGCAACCCACCCGCCATAGGAACTTGGTAAGCCAGGTGGAGAGATTTCAGAGCTCCAGGTCAGAGTCTGAAGTGCCAGAAACAGACCAGCCTGTCTGCCAATGCCTTGCTGGTGTTAGTGTGCATTGATTTTTAATATTTCATGGTACACTTCTCTTTTGCTGGTCTGGGATTATTTGTTCCCTGTATTTTTTGGAATATGGTTAACCTCCTTAGGTTGGTGTTTTCCTTCTAGTGCCTTCTGTAGGACTAGATTTATATATTGATATTGCTCAAATTTGATTTTTATCATGGGATGTCTTATTTTCTCCATCTTTTGTAATGGAAAGTTCTGATTGGTAAAGTAGTCTGGGCTGGAATCTCTGCTCTCTTACAGTCTGAACCGCATCTGTCCAGGCTTTTCTAGATTTTAGAATCTCCATTGAGAAGTCAGGTGTTATTTTAATAGGTCTGACTTTCTATTGTTCTTGGTATTAGTCCCTTGTATTTTTTAATATTTTCCCTTGTTCTGTGTATTTAATGTTTTGATTAGTATATGCCAAGTGGAATTTAGTTTCTGGACCAATGTATTTGGTATTCTAAGCACTTCTTGTACCTTGATAGATACCTTCTTCTTTAGGTTAGCAAAATTTTCTTCCATGATTTTGTTGTCATTTTTTCTGTGTTTTTTTCACATGTGTTTTTGTTTCCTTCCTCTACTTCCTTTATTCTTAGATTTGATCTTTTCATAGTATTCCAGATTTTCTGAATATTTTGTGTCGGAATTTTCTTTTTATATATATTTAACATTTTCTTGATGGAGGTATCCATTTCTTCTATCATGTTCTTAGTGTCTGAGATTCTCTCTTTTATCTCATATATTCTGTCAGTGAGGCTTGCCTCAGAGGTAATTGTTCATGTTCCTAAACATTTTTAATTATTTATTTCTCTTGCTGGCTTGGGTGGTGGCTTCCTAGGTCATTACGACTAGAGTTTGGGGCTGGCATAAGAGGACTGAGGAGAAAGTGTGGAGCAGAGAGGAGGAGGCAGTCACAGAAGGTGGTCTGCTACAGAACTGGGGAAGTGAATTTGAAGGAGAAAGGGGAGAGGTGAAGATCTGCAGTTAACCTACCCGCATTCTTGGACTGAGCACCAAAAGAATTTCAAATTAAGTTTGCACGCAAGCTCTGGAGGAGTGAGGGAAAAGAATTTTCTTTAAAAACAAAACTGCATGAACATTGAATTTATTCCTGAGCGAGGAAGGAAGGGCACAAGTGTTACTAGGGAGGAGACAAGAAGCTTAGCATGTCTGCTCTGCCTTTCTCCTTGGGTCTTAGAGTCTGGGGCTAATTGCTCATTTGCTGTTACTCTTTTCTGGGGATGCTGGCTTTGCCCTCACGGGTTCGTCACAGAGGCCAGTGTAGGCTTTAGAACATAGGTATATTTAGAGACATGGGCAAGACAAAGCTGGAGATGATCAGAGGTTGGTGTATCTCAGGGGTTGTCTTCTCCGAAGACATGGTCCTGACCAGTTAAGTCCAAATTTTTAGCCTTGGAAGCAGGAGAGCAGGCAGTTCACCAGAAGGTGGAGCTCCGTGAGCTGGGCTTAGCTATCTAGTTTCCCTTTTCAGTGAGATCAAGTACTTATCCCTAAGGCTTTCCTTCAAGAAAGTGGCTTAGGAAGAATATATACAGGGTCATATAGTAGAAGTTTCTGGGGGAAGGATATTCATTCATGTTGTTTTTAAGATAATTCTAGTGCCTCACAAACAGAGAGAGAGCCAAATCCCGTGGCCAACATTCAGCCTGTTCATGCTGTACTGGATAGCTTTGTGTCAACTTGACACAGCTGGAGTTATCACAGAGAAAGGAGCTTCAGTTGGGGAAATGCCTCCATGAGATCCAGCTGTAAGGCATTTTCTCAATTAGTGATCAAGGGGGGAGGTTCTCTTGTGGGTGGTGCCATCTCTGGGCTGGTAGTCTTGGGTTCTATAAGAGAGTGGACTGAGCAAGCCAGGGGAGGCAAGCCAGTAAAGAACATCCCTCCATGGCTTCTGCATCAGCTCCTGCTTTCTGACCTGCTTGAGTTCCAGTCCTGCATCCTTTGGTGATCAACAGCAGTTTGGAAATGTAAGCCAAATAAACCCTTTCCTCCCCAACTTGCTTCTTGGTCATGATGTTTGTGCAGGAATAGAAACCCTGACTAAGACACATGCCAAGGTTCAGGTGCTTGAATTTTTGAAGGCTGCTGACCTGTGTGGGTTGCTCCTCCACTTAGTTACTGAAAGAGTTAAGCTCTTCCAAGTTATTCAGTTGTGCTATATTTTAGGGGCACTGTTGGTGCTTATGATCATACTCCAGTTGCGTGGCATAGGCTAAGCAGAACAGGCTGCTGATAAGACATTAGGTCATACTGGAGACACACCTGTCACTCACATTGACTTCCAGAGATTTCTCATACCTACTCTCCTCATAATGAATGATTTCATCACCTTGACACAATCTAGATTCATCAGGGGAGGGCCCAGTCCAAATGGGAACTGGCATCCTTGGGCTGATTTTCCTGGGTTCTTTAAGAAAACAGGGTGAGTGGACAGTAAACCTCCCCCCAACCCCCAACATGGCCTCCTGTCTGCAAGTTCCTGCCCTTTCTGAATTCCTGCCCTGGTTTCCTTCAATGATGAACAGTGATGTAGAAATGTAAGCCAAAGAAGCCCTTTCTTTCCCCAAATTGTTTTGGTCATGATGTTTTGACATAGCAATAGTAACCCTGGCAAAGACACTCCTCCATCAATTTCATCATTGACATAAACATTTACCTAGTGGGTCACATAGATTTTGTGAGTAGGAGCCTGCCAGGCAAATTTGGATAGTAAGCAATGCATTGGTTCAGCCTAAACCCTATATCTGTTGTATTGCTGAGTATTGTTCAGAGATACAGATGTGCTAAGAGTTTCTTTAGTCCATCATCTGTTAGAAATATTTTAATTACTTATAATTTATGGTTTAAAAAGAAACAAAGACCTGCTAAGTATATTTGTGTGTAGGTTTTTTTTTTAAAAATAAAAATATGTGTTTTCATTTCTCTGGGATCAATTTTTCCAAAGGAAAGTTTCTAGATCACCTACTAATTAAATATTTTCATTTAGGAACTTCCAAATTATTTTTCTAAATGACAATACAATTTACATCTTCATCAACATTATGTGCATGGTCCAAACTCTCTAAATCCTTGCCAACATTTGATGCATCATTTTGTTTTGACTATTCTGAAAGCTGTGTAATGACATCTTCTTGGATTTTAATTTGTTTTCATCTAATTCCCTAGGCCTTTGAAATCTTTTTGCATGCTGGCTTACCATTGGAACATTGTCTTTGATGAAATTCATGTTCATATAATTTGCCTATTATTTATTTGAAACAGAGTTTTACTACATCACCTAGGTGAACCTTAAAAATTAATCTCCCATATTCAGACA
This sequence comes from Mus pahari, assembly GCF_900095145.1. Lineage (NCBI taxonomy): Eukaryota > Metazoa > Chordata > Mammalia > Rodentia > Muridae > Mus > Mus pahari. The sequence goes on along the minus strand of NC_034611.1, from coordinate 15,640,706 downwards.
TTAAAGGCATGCACATACCTGATTCATTTGCATATTTTTAAATGAACAGTTTTCTTTTTTTCTTATTTAACTCCTTATTGATTCTTTGAGAATTTCACATAATGTACCTCAATCCTGCTCATCTCCGCATCCCTTTGTGCCCTCCCTTTGCTTTTACAGCCTTCCCCATGGTGAGAAGAAAAACAATCTCACCATGGAAGCTGTGATATGTCACAGTGTGTCCCATGGAGCACTCTTTTCTCTACACTTCTTTATTTGCACATGTTCATTGCAATGAGTCATTGGTCTTGTTTGAGACCTCTGGCTTCTACACTCTCAATACTGGATCCTTCCTGGGGCTCCTCTTGGATATTCTGTTGCTGCTGTGTGTAATGAGGGGCCTGTGGTTTGTATCTGCAGGACTGGTCCTTTCACATACTCTACCATACCATAGATGTGGTAGATACTGGGGTTGGGTCAACTCAAAGCCCTGGATCAAGGATTGGGTGGTATCTGAGCTCTTTCGCCTGCTCTCCCATGTGCTGCAGCATGTAAGGGGAAGGGCCAGATATGAATCTTTCATATCAAACACTATAAAACTTGTGGTTAGATCAAGGAATTCAGATATTTTCATCTCCCCCCAACTCATAAGAATTTCAGGTGTTTTAATCCTCCCCGCCCAGTGAAACTTTTGTTTATTCAGTGTCCTACTGCTCTGTTCTAGAAATGTGGTAGCCTGAACCAGTAACATTTTTCATTTTGGATCAGTGACCCCCCCCTTCCTCCATTTCCTATGTACCAATTCTTTTCAGATGAGCCAACTGAATAAGATTGTGAGGTCAGACCCCAGCCAATGGGGAAAAGCTACAGTCACTCCCCCGCCCGCCCTTAGAATGAAAAATCGATACACTTCCTGTCCCAGTGTGTGTTTGGTCTTTCTGAGTACACCCTCTTGATTAAGAAGAAAGTTTTCCTGTCAAGACACTTCAGCTGGAATAGTGGTATCTGTCTTCATGACCCCATGTTTATTTCTAACATCTAGATTAACAAAATACAGTATACCCATACAGTGGGGGTACTATTCACCAAATAAAAAGAACAGCTGTTTTTACTTACTGCAATGAAAATAAACCTTGAAACCCTTACATTAGGTAAGATACAAAAGCCTACATTCCATTTAGATGACTTTGTCAGGAAAAGTAATTCTCTCTGAAGAGTGGTTGCATGGGATTAGTGTAAAATGGAAAGGCCATTTAGGATAGATATGTGGTGGTTTGAGGAACATTGGCTCCCATAGGCTGATATAATTGAATATTTGGTTCCCAGTTGGTAGAATAATTGAGGAAAGATTAGGAGGTATGGCCTTGTTGGAGGAAGTGTGGCCCTGTTGGAGGAGTTTTGTCACTTGAGGTGGGCTTTGAGCTTTCCAAGGCCATTCTCACTCTCTTTCTGCCTGCTGCTTCTGGATTGGCTTCTGCTCCAGCACCATAGCTGTTTGCCTGTTGCCATACTTCCCATGCATGCCATGATGGTCATAATGTAGGGGCTAACTAACTACAAAATGGCAAGGAAACGCCAAAGTTAAATACTTTCTTTAATAAGTTGACTTGGTAATTTTTTTTTTATCACAATAGTCAGTGCGTAAGATAGGGTAGTTAATGGTCACAAACTAGCTTTTTAGCAATAATGTTCAACTCTGTAAATTTTCTGAAAATCATTGACATATATTTACAATGGATGAGTCTAGTGGCATGCAAACTAATCTTCAGTGAAGCTATTAAAACATAAATTGTGCATGAGAAGCCATTGCAACTCCCTTACCATGTACTCTCGTAAAGCCATGGGTTTGTAAGCCGTCACTGCCTTTCTACTCTGCTTTTAGGAAAGCCATGCTCAAAGAATAAGAGGAGAAACAGCTATTTAGGTCCAGATTCTATTATATATGTTTGCGGATAAATAGATCCCATTTTAAGGATTCCCATCAGTAGCAGAAGTTGGTGAGCTGGAAGAATGGAGTGATACAAAAAGACCATTTTTCTTCCCTAAAATGGACTTTCAAAGTTGGCATTTTTTTCTACATCCAAGCATTTCCCAGGAGTGCTTTACATGTGTAATGAAATATTGTCATCTTTCTCCTTTCCAGTTTGTGGCATGTATGGAGACAGAAATCAAATGATGATTATTACCTAGAGAACTTAAGGTATTGCTCATTACAATGAGTAAATAATATTCATAGTCTGGAGACACAATTACTCACAACTTAATTACCCAGCAAATCTATTTTGCCTGCAGAGGTGTCATGTAACTCTACATGCATGCAAATGTGCTATTTATTATTTATTTATTTATTTATTTATTTATTTATTTATTTATTTATATTTGCTACCAGTGTTAATTTAGAGCACAGTTGTGTTGATATTAGTTTGACTTTCTGGAACAGAGTACTCAGAGTGAGGAACTGGAGATTAGGGACTGACTCCTGTCTGCTGCAAGCGCGTTCTGTATTCTGTAGATAGTAAACTGTCCTCCGTTAGTAATAAAGGGATTACTCAAAGGATGCCTGCGGTAGATTATTCTGTTTATAACTATGTAGCATCCAACTCTAGGATTGTTCCATGTGCACCCGTCTCCTGCATCTGTGCACACAGCCACAAGCCTTTAAGCAGCAGCCATCTGCACCCAATCACTGAAGGTGACTTTGCCGGTGACCTTGTCAGAAGCTTTCTTTTCGGCAAGCATGATGCAGTCTTGGCTGGCTCACAAGTGGCTGCAAACACACCTGTCACGGTGAGCTTACTGATTTGATAGACAGAGCTCACGTTAGAGACTCGGCTGGGGACACATCTCGTAGCATAGAATGTTGTGCTTCTGTGCCCCAGGCTTATTTCCCCCCCAAGGTGTGCTGGCTGCTTGCCTGTGGTTGAGTTTGGCAGAAGTGACCATAGTAGAGTGACATATTTGAGCTTTTAGCAAAAATTCTGTCTTTAAGGGACAGTTTACGCTTTTTGCTGAACCCTGACTTCACTATGCTGTCTGCCTATTTTGTCTGGCCATATTTGTAAGAACCCTTTCAAAGAGAGAGAAGACACAGAAGAGAAAGAAAGGGTAATGACAGAGCTGTAAATTACATGGCTTTCTGTCAGGTGTTTGTCCTCAGAGCTGCTCAGGTTCCATTTCAATAATCAGACTGTCAAAATCAAGTCAATCCATCTCACAGTCTCAGCTACATATGGAAATTGATTGCTTTTCTTCCTTTACCCCTCCCCTTTAGTACAAATAAGATGCAGTGCATACAGCATAGGGCCTTTCAAGTAGTAAGTTCTCAATAAATATTAGCAACTTTTAGCACTCTCATAACTTATATATGTCTATATGTGTGTGATATAATATATAAGTGTATATATAACTAAATACCTCCAGGTCAAATTATTTTACTTACCAAACCTCAATTTGTAAAACCAGCAACAAAAGAATATGCTTAATTTTTGTATAAAAAACAATGAGTAGAAAGTCTTTTTTATACATTATTTAAGATGTACCTCGAGGCAATTAAATCTCAATTTACTGGAATTAGACTAACATATTGCTTATATGGATTTTACAAAATCAATATAGCCATTTCGACAGATTTAAATTAACTGATTTAACTGGCATTATAAAATGCAAAATAATATATCCGAAAGCAACCTCCTCTCCTTCCACTCCTCCTCTCAATCCCCCAGACATGCCGCCCCCCTTCCCTCAGATCTACTGGTCATCCATTTCCCCCACCACCCCAAAAAAGATGCAGGCTTCCCAGGTATATCTACCACATACAACAGAACAAGATGCAATAAGACTAGGCACAAATCCTCATATCAAGGCTGGATGAGGCAACCCAGTAGGTGGAAATGGATCCCAAGAGCAGGCAAAAGAGCCGTAGATCCCCTCACTTCTACTGTTAGTCCCACACAAACCCCAAGATAACAACCACAGCATATATGCAGGAGACCTGTATAGAACCATTTAGGCTCTGTGGTTGCCACTCAGTCTGTGAGCCCCCATGACTCCTGTTTAGTTGATTCTGTGGACTTTCTCTTGGTGTCCTCGACCTCTCTAACCCCTACAATCCTACTTAACTCTCAAGTAAATTGTTCTTAAGTTTCAAGTTCCTCATTCTTATGAACCTGAAGAGTTGTGTAGACAATAACAGCTGAAATAACATGCCAGGGTTCTAGTACTTTCAAAATTAGATTTAAGCACAAAGGCCATTACTTCTGTGTTGGCTAGCTTCAGGTGTGGAGATGTGTGTGTGTGTGTGTGTGTGTGTGTGTGTGTGTGTGTGTGTGTGTGTGTATCAGGGATGCTTTCAGCCTCTAGTATCTTGAAGGCTAATCTAAGAAAAGCCTTTCTAAAATATTTATATTCAGCTGGTTATGTTTCTCTGGGGAATCCTGACTAATACAATCTTTCTATACCAGAAAAGGAAAACCACTTTCTTTCTACCTAGATGAATTTCCTTCATCAGAATGAAAGGACAGTAATTTTTGATGTCTCTTTTATAGTATTACTAGAAAATTAGTTATATGCCTAACATCAGAAGACTATACAATTTTTGCTTGTTAGAAAATGGATTCAATTCAATTCCACTTACTATATAATGTGGATTTTAGCTATTTTTTTCAGGGTGGGAGGAGTATAGGCTGAGATTCTGGAACTGTACATCTAACTCATTAATATTAAGTGATATAGAACATCATCAGGATAATTATCTTTAGGTCTTTTATTCATGGAAAATAGCAAGCTGGTAGAGAAATAAAATATGCTCTGTTATAGATGCTGCACTCAGCTCTTGATGTTGTTTCTTGTGTCTTCCTACAGATGGGTTTCTGGGTACCCTTGTATCCGTAAGGCCTTTTATCACTGTGGCAGATAGTGATGCAGGCAGTGTAAGGAAGGAAGGATTTATTAGCCTCAAGGAATCAGAGGTTTCAGTGTGCAGTCTTTTCTTCTATTAATTATGGTCTTGTGGTAATGAAACATCAAGATACTGGGAGCATGTGGCAGAAGCCATTTCCCTCACGGCAGACAGGAACAGATGCAAGACACAGCTCCAAGGACAAGTTCCTATTGACCTACTTTCCTCAAGACCCCACCTCCTAAAGTTGCACAATCTCACTGAAGAGCGCTATCAAGCATTCAACATCTGAGCATCTGGGGGATGTATCATGAAACAGCAACGACAACAGCAAGCAGTGTCTTGTTTTTATAAGAAATGAAATTAAAGAGGGAGATGTTTGTGGGCTTACAGGGTTGAATGTTTATTTAGTGGGGACCTTATTGCACAATAAGAGGCAACTGACTATTACTAATTGTATTTACAGTTTAAGAGAATGCAAAAAAACAATTTTATAGAGGTTAGCATTCTGTAGAACTTTATTAAGGGCGTTTTCTGCATATGATATATCAAATAGTGTCTACGTGATAGGAAAAAAAAGTTTTTTCCCTTTTATTGAGACTAGGTTTTTCCTCACATATCCTGATTATGATTTCCCTTTCTTTTGCTCCTCCTACTTCTTTTTCACCTCCCCCCACCCCCCACTCAGATCTACTCCCTTTCTGTGTCTAAGTAGAAAATAATCAGGCTTCTTAGGGATAATAGTAAAATCTAACACATTGAAGCTGGTCAAAACAAAGAGAAGGGTAAAAGCCCAAGGGAAGGCACTAGAATCAGAGACCCATCTGTTCACACCCCCAGGAATCCCATCAAACCACTAAGCTGGAATTCATGGTGTATGCGAAGGGGAGCTGTTGCAGACCCCTGCAGGCCCAGGGCTTGCTACTTCAGTTTCTGGGAATTCCTATGTGCACTGTCCATGTTGATTTAGAGAGCCTTTTTTTTTTTTTTTCATGGTGCCCTTCATCCCCTCAGGCTCTTACACTCTTTCTGCCTCTTTCTCCTGAAGTGTGGTTCCCTGAACCCTGACAGGAGTGGTTTAATGGAGACATCCTGTATAGGGACAAGTGTTTCAAGGTCTCTCACTCTCTGCATAATGTCTGCCTATGGGTCTCTGTATTCATTCTCATCTGCTGCAGGACGGATGATCTCTGAGGGTGGCAGAACAAGTTACCGTGAACAGACTAATGGGATGAGGAATCATTTCATTGCTGTGATTTTTGTTTTTAAGAACAGTAGTGTTTGGTTTTACCCTAGGTCCCTGGCCTATTTAGTCTCAGGTTCTTGATCACCCGAACAGTGTCACATATGTGTTCTATCTTGTGGAATGGTCCTTGAGTCAATTCAGATAGTGGTTGGTTACTCCCATAAGCTTTGTACCAACGTTGCAATAGCATATCTCACAGGCAGGGCAGCATACATGTATACTGACTTACCATCCTCCTATCTGAAAAAGTCAGTTTGCCAGTATCTTTCCAGAGGATTTTATACATGGGGTGATTTAACTTAAACAATAATAGAATGACTATGAAATCATTAAATCCATAATAGAGAAATAAGTGAACTGTACATGGCTGTAGTCTTTAAACATATTTTTAAATTTATATAAAACTTACATACAATAAAGTAGATAGATCTTTAATGTGAAATGTGACACATCTTAGCAAATGTATATGTCATACTACTCCATTACATTAGCACAATGAAAATTGTCCTTATACTGGATTTTAATTCTTCCCTTGCTCCGGAGATACTAGGGTCCTCACTTCTGTCCTGCGTTAGACTTGTCTGCTCTTGGACATCACAGAAATGCAGCCAAAGTGTGTGCTTATTTGTTGCCGATATCTTCCTTTGCTGTTGTACAAGCAATGGCCGCTTTTAGCATTGGGTATTTTGAGTGAACATGAATCAGTTACTAATTTACTTTACTTTGATGAACGTTTGTGATCCTTCCTCTTGTGCGCCATTTAACAATATGCTATAAGTGTACTTATAAATGTTTTAGAAACAAATTTTCTCATTTATCTTAAGTAGAATTATTGGGTCATAAAGTGGTTGTATCTTCAAATTTATACTAGTAATTATATATTTTGTTAGATACATATTTTCTTGTTTTCATGAGTGGAATTGTTGTCTCATAGTGTGGATTAATCTTTAGATGTGTAAATCACCACCAAATTGCTTTGTGAAACAACTGTACTGTTATTTACTCTGACTGGCAAAGTAGGAGACTCCATTTACTCCATATTCTTGCAAGTATTTGCTGTTTATTTTCAGTTCTAGGCTTTCCTGGGACTATGAAGTGATATTAACCTGTGATTTATCTTCCATTTCCCTCATGACTGACAGTTATTCACACTTCATAGTCATGAACACAGTTGACTATAAGACATCATAATTGCTCACAAACCATTGTTCTTCAAATTTCCTTGTTTTTGTTTGTTTGTTAATTGTTTTACTTTTTGTTCTCTGTTGCAGTGGACCTGGATAAGGGCACTAAGCAGGATGCAGTCCACACTACATAGTCATTCTACTCTGTCTTGAAGTTTCCTCTGGTAAACACATTATTAGTCCATTACTTATAAATTCAGCCTCAGTCCAGACATGAGCAGAATTCAGCCTAATTCTTTGTCAGAGTATCATATGAATGATCCTAGATCAGTTCTTATTAAAGTTTTCTTCGGAAGACTCTTGAGCCCAGCCTCCACTGTTCACAGTTCTTTCAATAGAAGGCACCTTAATCTCTGCTTGTAATGTTCAAGGGCTTGTCTAACTCCAAACTCTCATCTCTTCTACATTCTACCTGCAAAATAGTTTCAAAGGCCAAAAGTCAGGTTTAGCATAAGTGACCCCACTTCTTGGTGCCATTTTGTGTATTGGTTGCTTTTCTCATTCCTATAAAAACTTTTAGCAAAACCAATAGGAGGAAGGACGGGTTTATGATGTTTATGGTTACAGTCCATTTTGAAGAGGCCGTAAAGGCGGAGCCTGAGGCAGAGGATCACTTTGCACCCACAGTGAAGACAGAGGGAAGAAGATGGAGATGAACAGTTCTGTGCAGTTCCCTCTCTTCTTTTTGGCAGGCTCAGATCCCATGCCGTGGAATGATGCCATTTCCACTCAGTGTGGATTTCTTTCCTTAGTTAGACTAATCTAGAAAATCCCACACAGATATCACAGATATGCCCAGAGTTTGTTTCCATGGTGATTCTGAAATACGCCAAGCTGACAATCATCAAGATTAACCATCACAATATTTAATTTTTAGATTCTGCTTTGATTCCAGATGATAAGTGGTAAATTTTACATCTGAACAAGGGTGGAAGAGATGACTCAGCCTGGAAAGTGCTTGCTTCTTGAGTGCAGGACTTCAATTAAATCCTGACACATATACAAAGTAGGACACCTTCCTGGCAATGGAGGCAGGAGGATTCTTGAACTGGCAGTCTATATGATTTCATTAGCAACAGGTACAGTGAGAGAACTTGTCTCAATGTATGAGAAGAATGACTGAGGAGAACATTTGACTTAAACATTTGTCCTCCGATATGCATGCTCATATATGAACACACACACACATACACACACACACACACACACACACACACACACACGTACCTCAGTAATATTTATCTTGATACATTTTCCTTTGGTCCATTCCTATGCACTGTGCATATAGATGTATTCAGAATAAAAGAGTGAAAAGAAAACCTTACAATGTATTTTTCTAGGAACAAAAGTGGTAAGATATAACTATAAAATTAGTATAAGTATCTAAAGCCAAGTGGTAACTATTTTTGATTTTGTTTGTTTGCTTTTTTTAACTCCTGCAGATAACTAAGAATTACCGCGCGTGGTGGCGCACGCCTTTAATCCCAGCACTTGGGAGGCAGAGGCAGGTGGATCTCTGAGTTCGAGGCCAGCCTGGTCTACAGAGTGAGTTCCAGGACAGCCAGGGCTATGCAGAGAAACCCTGTCTCGGAAAACCAAAAAAAAAAAAAAAAAAAAGAAAAAAAAAAGAATTGGCTGCTTAATCTAAATATAATCTTCCTCAAGAGCATGTTTATCAGACTAGTATTCCTCTGTTCTTCACTAATTAGTGATAGGCCTTTATTTAGAGACTATTTTAAATGCATGGTCACAGGTTCATAGAGATGCTGAAACATTAGTTATATTTGCTACAAGAAGACAGGTGTCTCTATAGAGCAGAGCTAGCAAGACTCTTAGGTGGTTGGATTAATATTTCACTTTATCTCCTTAGCTTGATACTGTAACACACTGGCTTGATACTGTAACACACTGGCTTGATACTGAACACACTGGCTTTCCAGTGCTCCCCATGACGATTGCATGTAGCTACCTGGTTTTGTTATTGTCTTCCTTTGCTTACCTAGGAGTTTCTTAGACTTTTCGTTGCTGAGATAAAACACCATGACCAAAAGATACTTGACGAAGATAGGGTTTATTTCACTTAAGCATCCACATCATAGTCCATCACCCAGGAAAGTCAGTGCAGGAACTCAAGGTAGGAACCTGGAGACAGGAACTGAAGCAGAAGCTGTGGAGGAGAGCCATTTACTCTTTTTTCATTCATGGCTTTCTCAATCGGCTTTTTTTGTTCATCCTGAAGCCTGGAGGTGGCTCTGCCCACATTGAACTGGCCCTCCCACAGCAATCATCAATCAAGAAAATGCCTACACACTTACATATAGGCCAATCCTATGAATGTGTTTTCTCTCTTAAGATTTCCTTTTTTCAGATCCTAGCTAGTGTCAAGCTGACAGAAAACCTAGCTAGCACAAGGAAGAGGGAATGATGGAGTACTGACTTCGAATTTACTTTGCACCTTTCCATTCACAAAATTAAAAAGTTGGATCATATAAAATTAAAAACATCAGTATACTGAATCAAACTCATTTTCATACCACTTGTATTGCAAATTTGCTAGAAGTATGGCTTATTACCCTCTCTATGCAAGGTTCTTTACTCCACATTCCCCTTGGTTTAGTTCTCCTACACGCTTATGGATCAATTACAGCCCAGCCTCACTGCTTGCCCTGTCCTCTGCCAGCAAAATAAACATGGAATGGGGCCTTTTATCTTAGCAGGACCTCTACAGATACAGCATTCAAACAACTTTTCTCTCTTCAATGTATTTATGAGGCTTGGAGTCATTCTTTTACTTTGGGTCTAAAATAAGAATTTTTGTGGTCAATGCAGCAGATGTGGCAATAGTCATTTAAAAGATCCTGACAGAGAGTAAAAAATTATTTAAGCCCCTAGACCTGTGTCCAAAATAGCCCCATTGTTTCAGGATGCCAGGTGTTTGTGGTTTTTGCCAGGTGTTTGCGGGTTTTGTGTCTTTATAAACCCCTTACCCCTTGATCTCGATGTTGATTCTTCTACCCCTGCATGGGATATGAGTCGTCCCCAGTGCACTGGTCTTTCCCAAATAAACCTCTTGCAGTTTGCATCAATACCGTTTCTCATGAGTGATTTGGGGTGTCGCCTCTCCTGAGTCAGAACGTGGGGGAGTCCTCACGTTGTGGGTCTTTCAATTCATGACCTCCTGGCTTCCTGTGGCCAGGCCTGTGGTGCTTTCTTTGGCTGATTACTTTGAATTGAGTTCGTTTGACATTGACTTTATCATTGTCAGTTGACAGGACTTTGTGACTGAAAGGTATTGTTACATTCAGTATATGGAAGGGTGACTATAGAGTTGTTAGATGTTGCATGCCCCAGCCTCTGGCCAGCAGAGGTGGGGAAAAGATGACACGTACACCAAGGCAGGGTTCAAGCAGCTTCTACAGCTCTTCACCTTCAGCTTTTTATTCTCCGCTTTATTCTGGGGGATTGCCCAATTTATCCCCCGCCACCCTCTGAACTCGTTGCTCACCACTCTTCATCATCCAATCAGCATTCAGCACACTCTCTACATGAGCCATGCACGCAGACAGGGTGCGCGTTGATAGGCCAGTGACTCAATATCATGCTGTATGAAGCTATGCGTCAGGCGGACAGCGCATGATCATTCAGGTGCACATGATCATTCAGGTACGCATGATCATTCAGGTGCGCATGATCATTCGGGTGCGCATGTTCAGGTTCTTGGTAAACAAGCAGGGATCACGGGGCTTGGCAATGAGCCAGGGCGCCATCTTGGCTGTCACACGGCCACACCCGCTTCCCACATATATCCCCCTTTTTGTTTAATTAAAATGGCTCCGGGATCGCATCTGTCTTAAGGTGCCCTCATTCATGTTACACCCTTACCCATCATAGGCATGGTGAATTCGCTTTCACCATCCTGTCTTAGGTTGGTATGCACATGTGAATGTCTTACATATCATAGAATAATGATCCAGTCTACTGAGCCAAACATCGGGTGAATTACCTGACTTTATAGCTGCCATAGCTTGAATCAACAACTGTTTATCGGTCTGCACCCATCTGCGCATGCGTATCATCCACCACAGCATACCAACACATACAGCACACAGCAAAAATCCCCAGAAGGCCATCCCTCCCCAATCCTTGAGGAAGCTGAAGGTCCTCTGGATCATCTTCAAACACTGCTGAGTGCTGGCAATCTCCACACAGATGTTATTCACTGCGACAATGGATGCCCGTAATTCTTTCATCTTTCAATCGAAATCATGACTCCAATTTCCTAATGGCATGGATTCAATTTCACAGGACAAATTAGCTGCACAAGAAAAATTCTGATATTGCACAGAGATTACACAAATTCCTGACATATGGGTTACACATGACACAAAGGCTAATTGCTCCAGAATATCTATCTGCCCTTCGAGCAGTTGCACAGGGAGTATTATGGAGAAGATGAAGTCATATCTGTTTCAACTTACTGGCCGCTTATTTCTCTGCTTGCTAAAATAATGTGTTGGCCCATCTGACTTCACACTGCCTTCATCTTTTTGGTAAATAACCCCATACCCCCAGGTGATGTTTATAGATAATCAAAGATTATCTATAACATGCTTTCTTCAGTATCATCTGGGACATCTGTGCCATACCCAGATGTGTTCCAAGTCTGTGGGAGTAGAGCCTAGAGAATGCCCTGCAAAAGTGCAAGTCGTACCCAAGGTCTACCTCTATAAGCTTGAGGATCGGTAGCTTATTTTTACACTTTTTGGGGGGAGGGGGCTTGAGACAGGGTTTCTCTGTGTAGCCCTGGCTGTCCTGGAACTCACTCTGTAGACCAGGCTGGCCTTGAACTCAGAAATCTGCCTGCCTCTGCCTCCCAATGCTGGGATTAAAGGCATGTGCCACCACTGCCCGGCTTATTTTTAATTTTAATTAAAATCTTATTATAAAGAATTTGCCAGTTATAAAAAGTCACATGGCAAAATTAACCAGCTCAGAGGTCTGTATATCTCAGTGAACGTCTATGCAATTAGAATAGCTAGTTTCTAGAGAGAAGTATTTTATAATCTTAACTGGCATCTTATTTATTAGTAGTACCTGTGATTTGGAGAACTGAATGAATCACATTTAACTTCTGGTGTAAAACTTGGTTCATATGAGCATCATTATACTTGTTGTGTAAATGTCTATGTCTCCTGTGTCTTGGACCGTCAGTGGTTCATTTGTATGACACAAAGATTTGCCTTGCCAATTTTATCTATATTGTCAGTTTCGATGAATCACACCAACTCCCTACTGTCTGAAATAGAATTCAGCCATTCTAAACTCAAGTTCTTTTTGTTCTAAAAAAATTTCATTGAAGATTTTTTTTTTTCAGATGCTATATTTTGATCATGCCTTTCCCACTGTCTAAATTCATCCCAGAGCCTCCTCACCTCCCTTTCCTGCCAAATCCCTCATTTTAAGATGATTCATCTCCCCGACCAATTTCTGTTGCACTTGTAGCAAACAATCTGCATTGTCTGGTGGTCACATCTAGAATCCTTGTAACCTGTAGATGTCTTGTTAGTACTAACAGAACAAACCGGGTCCTCTGAGGGACACTCTGATTCTACAAAATGACTAATTCAGTGATTGTTTTGAACACCAGCCACCGTCAATACTTTTGGGGTTATTTTCCAAATTCCAAAGCTCCTGCTCTGTTACTCATTGTTCCCATTGCTCCCAACACCTCCTTATCATCACAGTGATCATGAAAAACATGGTTCCAAGCTGGGTACAGTGGCATGTCATCAAAGCTACTGGGAGAATAGGTAACAAGATGACAAGTTCAAGGTCAGCCTACGCCACATAATCAGACTCCGATTTAAACACCAAAAGCAAAGAGAAGTGATTTTAACCATGTCAAGTCCTTTCTCAAAACGTTCCACTTGTGCAGATGCCCAGGTGCCCTGGCCTGGTGATGCACTAATTTGCCCAGCTGTTTGTCCTGGTTTCAATCAGCAGTCCTCAGCGGAGTCTCTCTTTATGCACTGTCTTTGCTGGAGTCCTTCATCTGCCCACCACCATAATCCTGCATCCATTGATGGCAAGAACAGGATATTAGTCATGAATCACTTCAGAGATTGTAATATGGGTTTTGAATTCCCAGTGGGACAGAATACATCTCAGTTCAATTTGCTGCTTTGCTGAAACCTTTACAAGTCTCAGTTCTGTAGGTGTAAATGTAAGACATCCTTTTGGGAAGAACTGGGCCTGTGACAGTTTCATCTTACTGAAGAAAAATGCATTACTTCCCAATGGACCTGTGGATTCTGGGCCTGTATTTCCTCTCTACTTCTCTCTACTCATTTATACACTTCTCATTGCAGCTGCTTTGGATCACTCTTTATTTTAATTAATGAATTTATTTACTTCCATCCCAACTGCAGTTTCCCTGGCCTCTTCTCCTCCCAGTCCTTCCACACCTCTCCACCATCCACTCCTCTACCAGTTTCTCTTCAGGAAAGGGGAGGCCTCCCATGGATATCAACCATCTTTGGCATATCAAGTTGCAGTAAACCTAGGCATATCTATTGAGGGTAGATGAGGCAGCCCAGTTAACGGAAAGGGTCACAAAGACAGGCAGCACAGTCAGATATAGCCCCGGCTCCCATTGTTAGGGGTCCCATGTGAGGATCAAGGCATACAACTGTTACATTCATGCAGCGGGTCTAGATCTGTCCCATGCGTGCTCTCTGGTTGGTGGTTCAGTCTCTCTGGTTTCCTATGTGCCCAGGTTAGTTGATAGGTAGGTTTTCTTGTGGTGTTCTTGACCCTTCTAGCTTCTACAATTATTCCTCCCCTTCTTCCACAGAGTTCCCTGCACTCTATCTGATGTTTGGCTGTGGGTCTCTGTATCTATTTCCATGATACGCTGGATGAAGGCTCTGATGAAAGTTATGCTAGGCACTTCTCTTGAAATATAGCAGAATATCATTAATAGTTGCAAGGGTTGGGCTCCCTCTCCTGGCATGGGTTTTAAGCTGGAGAACCAGTCACGGATGGGCTGCTCCCTGTGTACCACAGCATAACTTATAAGTAGGCATTAACATAAAAACAGACAGATTGATTAATGGAATCACATTGAAGACTTAGAAGTAAATCTACACACCTATGGACACTTGATTTTTGACAAAGAAGTCAAAATTATAGAATTAAACAAAGAAAGCAGCTTCAACAAATGGTGCTGGTCTAACTGGATATCTATATATAGAAGAATGCAATAATAGATCCATATCTATCTATCACTCAGCACAAAACTCAGTCCCAAGTGGACCAAGGACCCCAACATAAAACCAGAAACATTTAACCTAATAGAAGAGAAAGTAGGGAATAATCTTGGAAGCATTGATTGACATAGTAATTTGCTGAACAGAACAGCAATAGCACAGGCAGTAAGATTAACAATTAATAAATTGTTCAACATGAAATGAAAAACTTCTGTAAGGCAAAGGATATCAACAAAAAGACAAAATGGAGGCCTATGGAATGGGACAAGATCTTCAACAAACTTAACATCTGACAGTTGGCTAATATCCTAAATATAGAAAAAACTCAAGAAATTGGACATCAACAAACCAAATAACCTATGTAAAAATGGGTTACTGAGGCTAAGATATTTCAGAGCCTACTTTAATAAGGGTTCATAAATGCTTCAATCTCCCTTCTAGTGCATGAAACAAAGGCAGCAGCCAGATCCAGAAAAAAAACCCATGAGTCTCCGTCAAATCAGCACCAATCTGCTGAAGCAGCAGGGTACAGATCTAAACAGAATTCTCAACAAAAATCTCTTAATGGCTGAGAAGCGCTTAAAGAAATGTTCAAGATACTTAGTCATTAGGGAAATGCAAATCAAAGTGACTCAGATTCCATCATAAATCTGTCAGATTGGCTAAGATCAAAGACTCAAGTGACAATTCATGTTGAGGATGGGGGAACAAGGGGAACACTCCTCCACTGATGATATAAGGGAACGAAAACTTGTACAGCCACTTTGGAAATGAGTTTGGTGGTTTCTCAGAAAATTGGGAGTAGATCTACCTCAAGACCCAGTTATACCACTCCTGGCCATATACCTAAAAGATGTTCTACCATTCCACAAACATGGTTGCTCAACTATGTTTGCAGCAGCTTTCTTTATTCATAATAGCCAGAAACTGGAAACAACCCAGATGTCCCTCAACTGAAGAATGGATACAGAAAATGTGGTACATTTACACAATGGAGTACTACTCAGCTGTAAGAAACGACTTATACACATGAAATTTGTGTACATTTCTCATGAACATTTATGAGTACATATACCCATGAAATTTACATGCAATATATGCTTTGGATTTCTTGCTGTAGTTCCAACCATAATTTCCCTCTGATAGATAGAAGCCTCTCCCAGAGCCTGGCATGGCCTGCTCTGTCCTGGGTCACTCTTGAGAATGGGAGAGCTTTTCCGTTTGCCCTTTTTATCTATCTAATGAGGTAATTTCCATAACAATAGTAATTGTTGCTTAACAAACCAGGAAGTAGCACAAATCCTTTCTACCCTCCCAGGGAGCATTTGCCTTCCCACAGTGTGTCTCCTCTAACCAGCTGCTATCCTCTTCCCTGTCTTGTACCCAAAGTGTGTATCATGCTTAAGATTTTATGGTATCTTTAATAATTTCTTACATTTTTCATACCTGAGGTTAGTCTTGTTTCTGGCTTGAGATCAGTGCAAAGTACATACTCAACAAACATTTCTAAGTGAGAAATGAATGAAGGTATGAATGGATTTCAGTTGACCCAGTCTACTAAGGCTACAATTGTATAACTACTAAGCTTTCTTTATATGTAACAGACATTTCCTAATGTTATGCTGCCTGCTTCTGATTGGCTGTGTGATCAGTGGTAGCATAATATCTTTGCTTTGTTTTGCTTGTCTATAAAATTTTGATCACATAGATGAGGATGAAAACATTCTGGTATCTGAAATGTGGCAATTACTTTATTCCCATTAATTAACTGCTCAAAAATGATGTCATTTAATTGGAAATTTGAACAACATTTAGAATCATAAGATTTTACTGTTCGGTCTGCTTTTGAGGCGGCTTTTAAGTTTTCTCCAAGCTGTTTGGTGAGTGAAAACAATGTTGTAATAACATCCTTTTCTATAGGTTTTCTTCTTCTTCTTCTTCTTCTTCTTCTTCTTCTTCTTCTTCTTCTTCTTCTTCTTCTTCTTCTTCTTTTTATCATGCGTGAACTTAGCTTCTTTTGTACCAGTGTGTATAAGGACAATTGTAGAGAGGGAGAAGTGGAAGGTGACATAGGTAGACAGGGAGAGCAAACAAATTCTCTAAAATGGCAGAGTTCTAGTCTCATGGGACACCTCCGGGGCACATACTCCAACATTCAAGTAGGGACCAATAATGAGGAAAGGGAGGATGCAGTTTCCCAACCCAGAATTCTTTTGGTGGACTGAACTCTTAGTTCTGGCACTCTCCCAATCTAATGGATGTAGTTTGCTTCTTCGAGTAAAGCTATGATTTTGGTATGCCCTATGTGTTAGTTTTCTATCTTTCCCAGAGAGTTATCTTCTCCTGTCTCATCAAATAAAGGCAAGACCCTTGACTACTGCCCAAAACTCTTGTTACATAATTACAGTAGTGTAGGGTAGGCTAACTGCTATAAAGAATAGACCCAAGTATGGGGAAAATTCATTTATTACTCTGATTTCTCAGTGGGTGTCATTATTTAGATGTTAAACATCCCTCATAGGGTGGTTCCCAGATGGCGGTACTATTTTGAGAGGTTATGGGACTCTAAGTGGGACCTAGATTTAGGAATTTGGTCACTGATGGTAGCTTCCACAGATATATGTTGCCATGACAGTAAGCTTAGATGAGTTAACTCTTCAGCAGAGGTGTAATGGCTGCCAGGATACTTCATCCTGTGCTGTTTCTTGGTTAAGAGAGACACAGCAAGTGTCTCGAATCAGGACTGAGGACAGAGGCAAGAAGGAAGCCTTGGACTCAGAGGTTAGGTTAAAATAGCTTATTTATTCATAAGTAGCAATAAACAAAGAAACAGTGAAATGAGATCGCATTTGCTCATACACACATTTCGCTAACCTCTGACCTGGCCCGATGTTGTAGCCTGGCTCGATGATGGCATGTCAGGTAAGGCTTGCAATGGGTCCTTCTGCTTTCTGGTCCAGCAGGAGCTCCCTTTGTGGTGTGAGCTTTTCTCGTTCTTTGTCTGGTGTCTGGGTCAGTGGACTCCATCTCTCAGTATGATGGCATCTCTGTGGGACTCTGGGAATGAGTGAGTTGTGGTGGCCAGACCAGGGTTTAAGCTAATTTAAACTACTTTTAGCCAATCACAATTAAGGGCATTCACACATTACTTCATTGGGTGTTTACCTTACTTCAACTTTATCATACTCACACACGCACTCTAGGCTTGGTTTCCAAGGTTGCATTCATCCATGTTTTCCTTGTCTTGTTCCTTACGTTCCATCCCCTGGAGCCTCTGGAAACCTGAGCTACAGGTCTGGGTATTTCTGAAGGCTCTATAAGGCTTGCAAAGTGGGGTTTATATACAGTGCATCATCTATTTCCGTGGTAACTTTTCCATGTACAGTATGCACTCCATTGGAAGATGTACTCTTCTAATATCAGCTTCAATATCATTCTCAGGCAGTAAGCCTGTAGGAGTTCCAGATTGTGTGATTGTGTGGGGTCTTTCCCATACCAATCTCCCTCCAACATTTTCTGGAGTTGGGTGCATGCTCCAACATGTTGTAACATGCATAGTACCAGAAGTGGTTTCCTTTGTTAATACAGTAGGCCATGAGGCTGCTCAATAAGCTTTGGGTTGCCCTGATGGTGTCTGTGTGCATGTTCCAGGATGCAGGGTTGTGATAACAACAATGCTAAAACAAAGTAAGTAATTTATCATCCACACCGGGTTCAAAAAGCATATAGCATAGGTCTTAAACAAAATATGCAATGTCCTGGTTCAAATAACTTATTTCCAGTTAATCTATCAAACATAATTCCAAATGATGATGCAAAGAATATTTTTCTGAAAAATGTATTATCTCTTGCCACACTTCTGAGGTCATATCTCTATCTGGAGTCATTGTCTCTTGACCTCCTGAGCGAGGGCCTTCTTGGTGTCATATGTTCCATAGTTCCTTCTAAAACATACTAAAGATACTTGCAATAACGTAAAGAAGATGATCAGAAATATGAGAAACCAAAATGTTTCTTTAACCCAGTGCCACCATGAGTACAACAGGGCAAATAAAAAGTCTAGGCATGCTAGTCTGCTGATGGTATTCCATAAGCCACATTTAGTTATCGCCTTGTTCCAATTTTTATTGATTATGGTGTTGGCTTCCAATAGGCCAACCAAGTTATGTATTTCACTCTGAGTATTACCCAGGGTGATGCTTTCTTTCCTAATCTTTGGCATCTAATGATGCTAATTGTTTTTCATTGTATGTCATGATTTCTAAGATCTCATTCATCTTTTGAACGAAGTTGTTATAATGATCTTGTTCTAGTTCAAAATTGAATAGACCATTGGAGTCAAAGTAACATTTTTCCTCCAGGGTCAAATGTAGTCATGACTGTTGTATTATCCATTGTGGGTTATGAGCATTTCATCATTAGGTAACATCTCCCTGTTAAATTAACATATACTTTAAAAGTGTTCATGAATGATTTGTTTAGCCATCTGCATGTGGCTAATTTTAGTGTGGATGTGAATAGTATAAAGTAATAGCTCCCCATGTCTTGTATTATGGTTGTTAATCTGGACATTGCAAATGATGTATATATATATATATATATATATATATATATATATATAGAGAGAGAGAGAGAGAGAGAGAGAGAGAGATTCATGGTGTTAAGTGATTACCACAGGAAGTGATTAACTGGTATTATAAATTTGTGGCCTAGTTTCTGTGGTATGGCTTTCGTATGATATCTTGGGTGTGTGTTGTCCAGGAATACCTATATGTCTCACATATGCCTTCTGTGCAATATGATCCTTTTTCATTATCTAATAACATTTGGAAGTATGGGGTCCTTCTTCCTCGTCCTGCTGTAAAAAGGGTATCTAATTCTCTCTCTACCTCTGCTACATTACTTTTATACATTTGGTATATAATTAAGTTATGGTTCTGAGTTGTAAGGCTCCTTGTTCTATTATATTCCTGTTTATATTGTTCCCTAAATACTTGCATTTCTGTATCCATGGTGTTTACCATGATGTGAAGTGAATCTATGCTTCTTGATAGTGCGTTGAGTACTTAATTTCCTGAATATTATAGCTGTCTGCCTTCATAGGTGTGACTACTGCTTCTGCTACCCTTCCTCCCATCAAAGCCTCCTGATAATGCTCTGGCCATGAAAGCTTCTATGGCCAGTGCCTGCAGGGGTCTTCTGCCAAACTTATTTGGGCTGCTGTATTGATATATGGTGTATAAATCTCCACAATATAACTTAGAAGGTTTAAAGGCTTGTAATGAGATAGAAATCTGGATCTTCCTGATTCTAAGTGTCAATATAATTTCTATTGGTGAGATCGTGTTCTATATTATAAATGGGGTCTCTTTGACTGAAGGTGGCCCAGGTGGTGGATTTAACCATCCTGGTGGGCAATGTGCCATCATGAATGTTATGCTGGTTTTATTAATACCTGCATAGCCTGTTGTAATGTTGAATCCTCCTGTCTACCAAGCAAGGATTATTGTGTGAGTGGTCTGACTGTGGCAGCCTTGTCGTAGCATGGGTAAGTATAAGATCTTTTCCCAGTCAACTGTGCATGTCAGCATAGGGCCTGCTTTTGTGATGTCCAATCTGACATTCGCCAGTCTTGATATTGGGGTTGTGGTAATATGTAGCTAAAATAATATGTTAAACCTGAATGATAAATGGCTCTAGCATTGTAATGTTTGACTCCCCAAGTTTTTCACCATTTTATAGTCCTTTCTGGTGTCTTGATGCGGTATTTGGGTGTTAGGCTGCTGTTGTGGTAAATCTCCAACGCAAATATGCATCGGCAATGAAAACAACTGAATTAATATGAATACGTGCTGTGTGCTAGATTGGGCAGACCTACTACTATACTACCATCTTCCATATCTATGAGACCCCTTAGAACTTGTAGTTTCTCTAGGCCATGTGCTTCTGCTCCACCTTTCTTCTTCTTCCTCCTCCTCTGCATCCTCTCCCTCTTCCATTTTCTCCTCCTTCTCTCTCTACCTTCCACTCCACCTTCCCTTTGATCTGCCCAATTATCAGCTCTCCTTTATTTTACAAATTAAGGTGGGAAGTAGGTTTACAGGAAATCACCCTAGTGCTGTCTCATTCCTTGTTTGCAGCCACTCACAGGAGAAAAGAATTAATATCAAATATAATTAGCTCCAGGGCTATCCACAACAGGCTGCTAAGTTTATAATAGCAGCCAATCACTGGTATATTTGTTGCTGTTAAATTGGGTTTCTCGTGTCTAATGTTGTTAACTCCTGTGTAGTTAAAATTAGGAATTGTTATGCTGTACGTCCTTAGAGTACCTGAATGGGGTGCTGCCCCAAACTTTGCAGATACATTCCTTTCTAGGAAATTCACGGTGATAATGTTTCCTATTGTAACAGATGGTATAGGGAAATCCATTTGTAGGCCATTTACTGTTGTGCCACAGATGTACCTGACTGCTTTATATTCTTCCTTCTTGTTGCATGTGGTCATATAGTGATGTTGATTGTAGTAAGTAATGTTTTATAATAATAATGTAAAGTATGCTCCTACTGGATTCATGTTTATGTTTTCCTTCTTGAGTCCAAATGTGTTAGGTAAGTCTCCTCCTGTCATGAATATACTTCTCCTTATCATTGGTAGTCCCCACAAAATGGATATCGGTTTCTTTATATATTTCCATACTTCCTTTATTTGTACAATTCCTGTAATGCTAGCTCCTTGATCTCAGAGGCCATGAGTGAGATATACTCATAACCTCTAGCCTCCTTAAATAACAGTAGGAATGCTGCTGTATTTCCTTTGATTGGGGTGGGTATAACATTGTCTCATTTATGTGGAGTCCTACTTCTCCTTCTGATTTCCCATGCTTAGTTAGTACTTTATGTCTTTCTTCCTCTGGTCTTGTAGACCAAGAGTTTCTGCTGAAGCAGTTCCAGGCAATGCCCGGCATTCTCTTGGTGTCGTTTTCTCTACTCCATCCTGACATCCATGAATATCCCTGAGCTACCAAAAAGCATTCATGTGTTGCCTTCAGCATTGTGCATAAGGTTGTTGGTGGTTTTTTCATGTAATGTCTTCTGCCATGGTTGTGGTAGGATGCTGGTTAGTACTAGTTGTTGCCTATAAAGTTCCATCCCCAGGGCCATGACTGATACCCAATCTTCCCAAGTGGGCCATTGTTGTGTTTCTATTCTTGTAGCACATCTTAAGTCAGGGCAATAGCTTAGCTTGCCAAACCAGAGTAGGTTTGGAAAGCCTGTCACACAGAGCCAATTTGTCTGGTTCCATGTCCTCTGGAGTTCTGAGTATAGGTGGTCATATATCTCTCTGTTGCCCATGGTTTTGGTAGAGGGGTTATGTCACTCTTAAGTGGGTAAGGTATGACAAATTCTGTACATTGGGTCCAGTTCATATTTGGACTGAGTTTACATGGGCTTGGTATTGTTGTAGGTATAGATGAGGAAGTTCCTTCTTCTTCTTCCTCCCCAAGTACATAGTCATATTCATATACTTGTTCTTCCCATGTTAATGTTGTGAGGTTGAACCACCTGCCATCAGCTTCACCTCCTAACCCTGTGTGCATCAGAGCACTTGTATATAACTTAGGGAAGGTTGAATTTATAGCTAAATCACAATCAAATGTAGAATCTATCTCTATTCCTATAATGGTTGTTTTGTAAACTCCTTTAACATTAAGTGTGTTCTCTCTAACCTTGGATGGTCTATACCAATAGTTAATAAAGATTGCTCTAACACTAGAGGCATTAGATCACACCTCGTTAAAGTGACATTTTGTGGGGTTTGGTTCATATCGATTTGTATTATAACTATCTTTTTGATCTAGCATGCAATTTTTGTTAGGGTGGTGTGGTGCTACCAGTTGTCTGAAGTGTTCACAGCTGTGGAACCAGTGATAATTTAGGCAACAGGCATACTTGGTCCAGAAGCGGTCTATTCTTAGTTGGTATGTTGCCCGTATCTTATCATCTGTGCTCCATCTGGGTATTTTGTATAGTGGGTCGAGAACTTTAGGTCTATAGGTCGGCCATGGTATTTGTGGTTTGGGCAGACATACTAATACTTTCCCAATGCTGTTGCCAGCAATGCCACATATACCAATTCCACATAATGTAATATACAGCATGGCAAGTATAGCCAATGGGTGTCCCATGGTTAGTAACATGCATAGCACTACCCCTCCAACTGTTCTGAAAAGCGAATAGCCAATAATCCACTAATACGTGAACATAGAGTTAGTAATAACAATGTTATCATAACATCAGATCCTATTGTTACCCAACCATCCAACCACACAGTCGGAATTTTCAATTTTTCCTTGCCACACTATTTAGCCAGCAAATGATATAGTTGGCTATCAGGTTAGTAGTAGTATGATTATTGTGTATTTGGTCACAGAAGTGCACACTGAGATCCACCACTAGAACGATTCCGAGAAAAACAACAATAATAAGGATCACGTTTATATCAGTGCTCTCACAATGCACATGCACACATTGCCTGTTAGTGTGATGCTAAGTCTTCCAGTTTGGTTAGTTGCAGGCATCCATTGCTGTCTGTGGTCCACATGGTATTTCCAGTGCTGGGTGCTATGGTTTATGTCTGGGTTAGTTTATCCTGTGCCTGCGAATTCAAGGATGGGGTTTGATTTTGGTTTTTGTTTTTTCTTTTTTTAATCTAGATAATTTGTATCTGTCTGTGTGCTGAGGACTTCCTCAATTGGAGATGGTCTGTTGATTCTGGGTCTGCTATTTAGTTCAAAGGTAGCTTTCACCAGAGCTTTGGAAAGTGGTCTTTCTTTATATACTATTAATTTTAATTTAAGTGATCCATTGAATCTTTCAATACTGCCTGCTACTCTTGGGTTATAGGCCAGGTGGAATTCCCACCTTGTGTCAAGATTTTTTTTTTTTTGCCAGTCTCTGTATGATTTTGCCAGTAAAGTGGGTTCCTTGATCACTTTGTATTTGTCGGGATATACCATAGGCTGAAATCCATGACCACAATGTAAATATTGTTAGTTTTTGGTCTGGTTTACGCCCTGATCTGCCCATACCTAATCCAGTGCAGACATCTACTTTTGTGCATTGTACTGTTTCTTAAACTCATGTAATGGTCCTATGCAATCAATCTTAAGTGTGTGATTAAAATGTAGTCCATGTGTGCCTATTCCATGGTAATTATGTTTAAATCTGGTTTGGGTTGCAGGGCATCCTTCGCATGTCTATATGACATTCTTAATTTTATTACATGTTATGGCTATGTTCCTTTGAGTGAACCATTAGTATGTTGCATGGCTTCCTGCATGTCTGAGAAACGTGTGTATTTGCTCTACTTGTTCTCTTGCAATCTCTGCCTGTGTGTGGGAAGTCACTTTAGTCCATTTCCTCTTAATTTTAAGTTCTGTAGGTCCTGTCTGTTCTCTTTGGTAATGTGCCTTAAATTATATGGCCATGCTTGCCAACATGTCTGCTTCCTTATTATATTTGGTTTGTAGGTCATCTTTGTTTTGGTGGGAGTCTACATGACACACCTTAATTCTTACGTCTTTACTGATTTGAGGTGTCTCCATCTAAGCCTCTTTAGAGCATAAGTCTTTTCCATTCATTTTCCGTTCTCTTAATCTCCGTTTTCCTGACCAAATTGCTATTCTGTTGGTCACACACCAAGAATCTGTAAAAAGCTCTAAGTCCTTTCCATCCTCGGGGGGACTGTCTGGCCGCCAATGGGGCTGCTGTCACTTCTGCATGTTGTGCTGATTTGCTCTTCCCTTCCTCTATTAGTATCATTCCATCTTCTGGCTTGAAAGCAGCTGCTTTCCAGCACACCATGTTGCTCTTAGTGGTGGCTGAGCCCTCCATAAGCCAGGCGTTAAACCAGTGAGGGGGAGTATTGACCTGACCTCCATGTTCCTATGGGCTCCTGTTTCTACAGAGGGGAGGTGATGAGTGTGATTGTAACCAGGCTTTCATTAATTGATGCCAGTATGTGTTCCGACACCATTGGTACCGTCCCCTGTGCAGTCAGGTTTGCTCCTCAAAGGAGCTCTGAGAGGTACCATTTCCTTCCATCAGCGGCCCTACCCATGCCTCTTCTGGTGCCTTTACCCATTCAAGAATGAGCATAGTGAATCAGAGTACCACTGGGTTCCATCTTAGGATACTGTGGCACATGCGGAGTGCTTCATAGGCAGTCCATATTGTTTTTCCTAAGAGTGAATACTTGGCATCTGACCAAGGGAAGTGTTTGCAATAAAAGCCAATTGGTTTAATCTGTGATTGTTAGCAAATATATTCCAATTGCCATATCTCTTTTTAAAGAGGATATCTATTATCACTGTGTTATCTGCATTGACATAAATTAAATTACTAAATTGCTCTATATATTCTAATATAATTTTCACTGCTTCTCCCTAGGGTGGTCCCCAGGTGAAATCAGATGTTTTTTTTTCACTATGCTGTATAATGGTTGGAGCAACAATTGCAGGTATGGTATATGTTGCCTCCAACACCCAGATAAACCTATTAAATGCTGGGTTTCTGTCTTATTCTGAGATCTTGGTAAAGAATTTCTTTATTTGTTAAGTAATTCTGGGGAAACGGATGCTACTCTAGTTGACCAGTGTACTCGGAGGAATTTAACTTCCTCTACTGTCTTCAATTAATGGCCCATCCCTCATTTGTTAGGCATGCAATTAAACCTGCTACTGTTTTATATAGTATCTGTTTGTTGTTTGCTATCAATAGGAGTTTATCTACATATGAAAAGATTGTTACTTCTTCTGGTGTGTGGAATGAATCTAAAGCCCATCTCAATGCATTGTGTGCTACAATTGGGCTGTTTCGTATCCTTGTGGAACGCTAGTAAATTGATATTGCTTTCCTTCCCTTGAGAATGTGATGATTTCTCTAGAATTGGGATGTAGGGGAAATGCCAAAGAACATGTCTGTTAGGTCTATGGTGGCTAACCATTTGGGTGCCACCTGTCTGATTCGCAGGAATGTATCTTCTACATCTGGCAATTGTCCAGGCATCTGCTCTGATAGGTTATTTATGGTCCTATAGTCTACTGTGAACCTCCATTTGCCATTTCGTTTCTTTGCTGGCCAAATGGGGCTGTTGTAGTTAAAGCTTTGTGTTGGTTCTATAGTACCTTCCTTTAATAACGTTTGTATGGTGTCCTTCACTTCCTCCATCCCACCTTTTATGGGGTATTGTGGTGTGAAAGAGGCTGGTATTTTTATTATTATTATTATTATTATTATTATTATTATTATTATTTTCTTTATTTACATTTCAAATGCTATCCCGAAAGTTCCCTATACCCCCCCCCCGCCCCTGCTCCCCTACCCACCCACTCCCACTACTTGGCCCTGACCTTCCCCTGTGCTGGGTCATATAAAGTTTGCAAGACCAAGGGGCCTCTCTTCCCAATGATGGCTGATTAGGCCATCTTCTGAAGAGGCTGGTATTTTAGGTATTTCTACCTGTGAAATTTTGACTGTAGCCAGTAGTATCTTTGGTATTCTTTTAAAATTGAAAAATTTTAGAAATAATTTGAGTATCATGGGTGTCCTATGATATTTTCTGGGACACTGCACAGAGCAAAATCTAGCTTGTAGTTCTTATCATATACTTGAAATATTAGTCTACTTATAGGGGTTCTGACTTTGCCTCCAACTCCCTCTACTTCTGTGTAGCCTTTAATCTTGCCTGTATTCAGGATCTGTCCTTCATCTAGGGTGTATACATTAATCTCACTACCTGTATCCAACAGCCATTTGACCCCACTGGTGGTGCCGTCCGGTAGTATGATGGGTAGTGCTATTCTTGGTTTTAGACGTTGTGTCCCTGAGGTTGAAAAAAACGGATATCCTGGTCCTTTCAGGTTGTTCCTGAGTGGCAGCCTGTTCATGGGTCTTGCCCCTATGATTGGCCTTTGGTTGTTGAATCTTAGGTTTAGGGTTCCTTGGCTGCTGGGCCTTCTTTGCCCTAAAAAAGACCTGTGAGGAGCTTGCCCTAACAATGCATCTGGTGGGATTCCATTGTTTGCTTGGTCCTGATCTAACTGGGAGGTTGGTATTTGATCTTCCAAACAAACAGTCTTCTTTTTTTCTTTTTTTTTTTCTTTTTTAATAAATATTTTCTTTATTTACATTTCAGGTGTTATCCCCTTTCCTAGATTCCCCTCTGAAAATCCCCTATCCCCTCCCCCCCACCCTGCTCCCCAACTTGCCCACACCCATTCCCAGTCCTGGCATTCCCCTATACTGGGGCATAGAACCTTCACAGGACCTAGGGCCTCTCCTCTCATTGATGACCAACTAGGTTATATATATATATATATATATCCACAAGTTCCACCATTTGTTTTCTTTGATTGGTGGTTTAGTTCCAAGGAGCTCTGAGGGTTCTGGTTAGTTCTTCTTGATATTCCTCCTATGGGACTTCAGACCCCTTCAGCTCCTTGGTTACTTTCTCTAGCTCCTTAATTAGGGACCTTGTGCTCCATCCAATGGATGATTGTGAGCATCCACTTCTGTATTTTCCAGGCACTGGCAGAGGCCCTCAGGAGATAGCTGCATCACACTCCTGTCAGCAGGCTCTTATTGGCATCTGCCATAGTGTCTGGGTTTGGTGGTTGTTTATGGGATGGATTCCCAAGTGGGGCAATCTCTGGATGGTCATTCCTTCAGTCTCTGCTCTGAACTTTGTCTCTGTAATTCCTTTCATGGATATTTGGTTCCCCCTTCTAAGAAGGATTCTGAGCTTCTGGGCTAATATCCACTTATCAGTGAGTGCATATCATGTGTGTTCTTTTGCCATTGGGTTACCTCACTCAAGATGATATCCTCCAGATCCATATCTATGGAGCACCAGAATGAGTCATTAAAGTTATTAAATCAAAGGCTTTGTATTTCAGTTAAATGCTTATTGGATCTTGTGATGTTTTTGAAGTATTGCACTGTTTTTGGAGTGTCAAGGTGCCAGTCATATTTGCCTTGATTTTTAAGGTTGGCAATTAAATTAACATGCTCAGGAATCAGGGTAGTGTTTGAGCATGGAGTCATAATAACACTTGCAACTGGCTTTGCCCAATGCCCCATTCTGCTTTGACCTGGAACACTGCTCAAGCATAGATGATTTCTGCATTTCGGGGTATGTATGGCAGTTACTTGAACGGCCATGGAAGGCAGAAGCCTATGCTGTACTCTAGTGCAGGCAAACAAGTGAGAAGAACTCCCAGGTGTTCCATGGTAGGCCAGTTCCAGTTCTGACTTGGTATGATCTTAGTTTGAGGTAGCAATAACTAACCAGAAGATGAATACCTTGAAGGCACAGCAGTACCCAGAATGAGAGTCAGTACATCCCACCAGATAGGAAAGAATATTTTGCTAGTTTGACCAAACAAATACATTTACCCCTTTCATTTGGTTTTGAGACATACAGAATGACTTCAGCAATGTATTTGAGAGCCCAGTGGGTGGGCATAGCTTTGGTGCTGTGAGTCCATATTTAAGCAAATTGAAGCCCTTATCAAATGGTAAGATGAATGTGCAGATTCACCGGTTACAAAACCATCTCCACGAGGAACTATCTACGGAGCCCAGTTACATGTCTTTGCTCTGTTTCCTTCTTTTGGTCACTGGAAGCTTTGTGTCCATACTTCTGCAGTATAACTTTTTGAACTTCCTTTGGCCCCAAGTGGTGCTAACTCATGAATCATTCTTTACTCAAGTAAATTCCAATGAAATGACTTTGTCTATAAGGATTCTTTTAATAAATTGGACACTTCTATGACACTTAACTAACTATAAAGTGAAAATTTCAGCTACATGGTGTGAAATAGGTGCTGATCACTATGTTTCCTATGCTAATTTTCATGGCTTCTTGTTTCTAGAAAGGTGTTGTCTCAAAGCTAAGATGTATAAAATAGAATTGTTGAAAATTTATTGATGTAACCAGTAGCGATGGAGAAAGCTTTATAATGTACCTTAGATATGGTTTCAAAGGTAAGAAAAGATACTCATCCATCTCTATTATACTAATTTGAGCCTATTATTCCTCTTTCCCTGTTGATTTATATATCTGAATTTCCCAGCAATAAATCCTGTCTACTTGGTGAGACTGTAGGGAGAGGAGATAAATTCCCTCTCTCTGTTTGGTACTTATCACAGCTCCAAGACTGCTTCAAGGTTGGCATATATCAAGTAGAAGATGTTATTGGTTTGCTTAGCCTTCATTATGACCCCTACTTACCTACTGAAGTTTACATCCAATAGGCCTGTTATTTCTTTCTTATTTTTCTGTTCTTTAATCAACAGATGTGTGGTCTAGAAGTGTCCCGTACTTTGAATGAATATCCACAGTTAATCTGTGGCATACTTACCAACTACTAGAATTTATAGGTGGTCAGTAGTGTGTTCATTGACTTCCAAGTGTACTCTAACATGGACATCTGTAATGAGTAGATGAAACCTTTAGTTGCTGAGGTATTATTAAGAAATCTTGCTGGACAGTGGCTTCTACAGAGGATCCTTGGCAAAACTAGGGAAAAGCCAGGTGTGATGGCTATTCTTGGTTATCAAATATACTATATCTGGAATGAACTACAATCCAGAAATGGAGGGCATACCTTTGACCCAGATTCTAAAGCAGGAAGAAAACATGTCTTTGATCCTGGTCTTGAGGATGGAAGACACAAGTTTTTGATCTAGATCTCGAGGTGGGATTACACATACTCTTAATCTGGATTGACACAAACCTTTAATCCAGGTTAGATGCTTGCACATACTTTGCCAGAACATGCATTGCAGCCCATTTCTGCAGGATTCCAGCTTATACAGAAGACCAGCTAAGATACCCAGCTTTGTGGGACTAAGCAGCTTCTAGATTCTTGGATTTTGCATTCACAGCTGGCGATAATTGGATTAGTTGGACTGCAGTCAGTAAGTCATTCCAGTAAGTTCACTTTATACACACACACACACACACACACACACACACACACACACGTACACACACATACACGTATAATATGAATACATATGCATGTATGTGAATGTATGTATATATATATATTCCTTTCTTAAGTTCTGTGACTCTAGAGAACCCAGACTAATACACTAAGTTTTAGACAAAAGACTTAGGTCTTTGCTTTCAAATAGCTTAGAATCTAAGTTTAAAAGGCTGACTTGGGAGAATGAAAAAAAAATCCATTTTTATAAATTATAAAGTAAATACTGTTTCTCTCTCTATAGATCATACATAAAGCTATTTAGCTCCTGTTTTTCTACTTGAACTGAGAGAAACAGCCATGAATAATTGTAGCCCCTGAGCATTTAAGCTGCTCATATAGATGTCTCCAAAGATAAAGTTGTGTTTGGGGAGATGACAACTGAATGTTTTCCAGGCCTTAGGCCCAAGCTTCGTAAGCTAAGTCAAAAGGGTTGCAGTTGGAAACTGGAAAACAATGGTTTGACATTCCATTTGCAACAGTTCCCAAACTCACTCAAAATAATGAAAGTAAAAGACTCTACCTGAGCAAAACTAATTCCCAAGTGTAATCTTTATAAACATAAATCTAACACTCAGCATACTTTTCAAAGTGATTTAAAATTATAATTCTCCAAATTTTGAAAAAAATGCTATAGGTATGTTACTACTGGCTGTCTTTCATCATGTCTCATGTTTCACTAGTGAGTACTGGGATTTCTTTTTCCCTTCTTTTAGTTTTTGGCCATTTGCACCACCATGCTTTCTAGTCATCATGTGCTGCTTTCCCTTACCCCCAGCAAGCAGGAACAATCTATCATGCACTGAAATACCCAGACTGTGGGCACCGAAGGGGTTTTTCTTATGTGCTATAGTGATAGAAGTCTCACTCCTAGCACAGGGGAACTAGTCTATGAGTCTCTGTCTCCCTCTTTCTCAGCCCCTTTCTCTGTCTTTTTGACTCTGGAAGAAATTCAAAATGGCCCAATTTGGTGCTCAGTAGAAATTTGAAATGTCATAAATCCTTTGCTTTCCTCTAAACCCAAGAGCAATGATTAGCTTCTGTCCGTTGCTGTCTGTGACCATCCTTGCCTTTCAAGACTGGTGGATAATTCAGGAAAAGTATCTAATGGAAGGAAATAAACCTTGGATCTCAGACAGTAGACTAGTATCGTGTAGGACACTCAGAAAACCATTTGACCTATATGTTTCTATGGTCTCTGCTACTCATGTTTCAAAGATAGCTTGTCTACACATTATTTATTACATTTTTTTGGGACAATTCAGCTATATTATATTTATATTGAAAGTAACATTATATTTTGCCCAGTTTGCTTTTATTTTTGTGATAGAACACATTCATTAAAAACAACTTATGGAGCTGGGTGGTGGTGGAGCACGCCATTAATCCCAGCACTCGGGAGGCAGAGGCAGATGGATTTCTGAGTTCGAGGCCTGGTAGAAACCCCAACAGCTCATGGGTGAAGGGGTTTCTTTCATATCGCAATTCCTGATCAGAGTCCGTAACTGAGGGAAGTCAGGATGGGAACTCAAGGCAGGAGCTGGGCAGCAAAAACTGAAAGAGAGACTATGGAGGAACATTTGTTTCTCCTGGCTTGCTCAGACTGCTTTTGTATGCAACTGAGAACCACATGCCCAGGGGTGGTACCACCCACCAGGGATCTGGGATCTCCCACATCAGCCACTAGTCAAGAAAGACGCTCCCAAAGATATCCCCACAGACCAATCCCATGGAGGCAATTCCTTACATTGAGATTATCCTTTCCCAGATGTGTCAAGGAGACAAAAACCAACCAGTGTAATATTAAATCTTGTGGTCCATTATTCAAGATCATGTATTTCGCCTTAGAAAATGGATTACTATTGGGGTAACAAAAAAATGTAAGCACTATTTCAGTCTTCCAAGTATTATTAGCAGTGATTTTGTTTTTATTGTATGTGTGTGCAAGTTTTAGTAGTTTGTGGAGTGCTCTTAACGCCCAAGGATTTACATAAGCCAAAGGACTTAGGGAGAGGTTGGGTATCTAATTTGGTGTCCAGACCTGGATCCCTATGAGAGTGAAGAGGATGCTGTACCGAGATGGCAGACACATACTAAGACTTGCCTGTTCTATCTGAAATGAGTCACTATTCATTCATCATGTTCATTTTGTCTGAATAAGAGGACTGAGTATCCTCATTAGTTCAGTGGCTTATAAACTGTAGCCCACAGACCAATCCAGAGAGATGCAGGATTTTAGGGATAAAGTTTTACTGGGGCCATAGCCATGTCTTTCTCTTAACTTATTGTTGACAACTCTGTTTACACCACTAAAACTGTATTCTTACAATGTGGGGGTGGGGGGAGGGAGGCTACATGGCCCCCAAACCCAAAAGTAGGGCCCATCATAGGAAGGTCGCCTGTCCTGGGATTAGATGTCATCAAAATGCACATGGGACTCTAAGAGTTTGTTTCCTTTTTATTTTATCTTTTGCGCTTACGTGCTTGCGGATGAAGAAATGACTGTGTTTGAGATCAGATGCCTTCATATTTCCTTGTAAGGTTAAGCGTTAGAATAAACAGCTGTGAGACATGCATGTCAGCTGCGAGACATGCATGTCTGGGAAGTTCTTCTGGGGATGATTTGCTGCTTTGTTCCAGGGAAGGTAGGACAGAGCATGCAGTCTAACAGGGGAAGGCAGCAGATGTGGTGTGGGACTCATGAGATCCTGGAAAAAAAGGTAACTTCTCTATAGCCAACCATGGACTCAGGTGAGTCCTAGGGCTGCTGGAGAACTTGATATTCATCCATAAAACTTAGCATCTTAGGAGACTACGTAGATGGCACATCTCAAGCCATGCTTACTGATAGGAATCTAAAAAGAATTGGTCTTTGAGGATTGAGAGACAGCTTAGCAATTAAAAGCATGTACTGCCCTTGTAGAGGACCACAGCCTTGAAGCAGGCTGATTCAGACTTTGTTGCCACTGGGCATGGGACCACCTGGGGTGGAACCTTCCGACTTAGCAGGTTCTGTTGTTCTACACCTGCCGCTGCTCTCCTCCAAAACATCGCTCCCTGCTGAGACCCTTGAGATATTTCAGACAGCATCCTTCAGATCGCCTACAGACTGGAGGATGGGCCTCCCCCCACTTTAGAAGCTCAGACTCTTAAGAAACTCGTGGGCTTTGTCTTGGCCTCATTCTTTTCTCGCTGTCTAGTCTCTTTCAGCCCCAGCCTGCCTTTCAGGAGTGCCCAGTTCATGTGGCTGCAGGCGGCCAGTCACACAGGGTAGTATCCAACACCCATTCTGGGCTACTCAGTAGCCCCTGTAACTCTTTGCCCGGGGGTGGGGGGGGTGGGGGGGAGGGGTACTTGTGTGATCTTCTGTCTTCTATGGGCAACTGTACTCATGTGCCCATGGATACTCATAGATATGATTAAAAATAAAATATTTTAGGCTCAATGAGATTGCGTTTAAATTATAATCTTCTGAAAAATGAAAGTGTCTTTCAAAGTATAAGCCTTGAAAACTCTGAGCCCTAGATCTAAGTTTGTAGGTGTGTGTGTGTGTGTGTGTGTGTGTGTGTGTGTGTAACAGTTCATGTGCTGTGTCCTTGTATGGACTTTCTTGAATTGAGAATGGAAGCCCTTCAGAGACTATGCAAAGTGACATTTGTGACTTGTGATTTTTTAAAATGCCAAATGCAGTTAATATGTAGAGACCAGAAAAGGCACAATCAGGATTAGAAGTAGAAGAGAAAAGAAGTTATTTTAAAAAGCCAGAAAATAGACGGTAACCAGGTGTACCAGCAAAAGAGATTAGAAAGTGAATGCCTTCGGGGTGGTTTTTGAAGATGAATTTGAAAGGTTCAGAGTGACTTGGCAAGGAAGCCCAGAGATGTGTCAGAGATGACTGGAGGCTTTGGGTTGAAACCGCATCAAACACGGGGCT
The DNA here is from genome assembly GCF_900095145.1 of Mus pahari. NCBI lineage: Eukaryota > Metazoa > Chordata > Mammalia > Rodentia > Muridae > Mus > Mus pahari. Next base: position 15,607,146 of record NC_034611.1, on the reverse strand, counting down.
GCTGCTCACTGAGCTGGAGAGGGCTCAGACATTCCCACCCTTTTAAAGGTAAGGATATCAGGAATGTTATTTTGAAACTGTCAAGTCTGAAATGTCAACTTTTAATCGCAACAGTAGAGATTTTGAGCAAATAATTGGATATATGAGTCCAAATTTTAGGATGAAAAACTGCCTGAATTGAATTAATGTTTTCTAGCTGAATGAAAATGAATACTGAATGGATTCATGCAATCTCAGTTATATTCTACCGGGGGAGGGGGGGGGAGAATATGTGAGTCTATTTCAAACTGGAATGAATATGCATGCTCACACCATTAGCATCAATGACATCCAGAAGCACGCCTCTTGAATCACAGAGTAAATACAGACAGAAGTCACAGCCCATAGCTTTGTGGGAGGATACAAAAGGAGACTGATGATGAGTGAAGGAGTCACCAGGTGGCTGATATATGCATCAAATACCACCATCTGCTAAGTAACATGAGACTCAGAAATAGCCTGGCCATGGTGAGTCCCTGGTGACAATGTCCAGAACAGTTTTGGTGGCATAGAATGGATGAAAAGTTAGGTATATGTGTTTAAGAGAGAATTGAAGGAAAGAAACACAATCCATCAGGTACGGACAGCTTAAGTTCAGTATCTAAAATCACTAAGACTTTAGCAAACTAGGATTACTTATCCTAAAATGCTGGAGGCCACATATCAAGGGCATCATGGGGCAACACAGAAAGAGGGTAGTCAGTAATTTGGGGCTGAAATTTAAGGTAGTGAAGCTACATGGAAGCAAGGACGATTCTGTCCCTGGATAGCTCGAAAACCTTTACTTTCAGACAAGGACAGAAGACTGGGTCAAAACCTATAGTTATTGAAGAAGTAGCACTCACACGTCCTAGTAAAGCAGTTGTTCTGGTAAAGCACTGGCTTCACTTTCAGTGATGCTGGCCTCTTGTTTATTGGAGCTGCATTCTCAGCTGTAGTTAACAGGAAAGCACAGATTCTTACAAGTAGCTCTGGTCGAGTCTTTGCTTCCTTCTGAAACTTCATAATCCTGGTCTCCATCATCTACATTGCTCTTAGAATTCTCATTTTTCCAAGTCCCCACAACAGCTCATGAAACTGAGTACTCAGTACACTTGCAACTCAACTTTACAAATATTTCCCCAGTCCTTCCCAAATGAACATGACTCGCTTTGTCACAGCCATGTCACGGAACTGGGACCAACTTCTGTTCCAGTCAGGTTGATACTGCAGTGATTATGATCATGGCTGTCTTAGGGTTTCTATTGCTGGGATCAAACACCACAACCAAAAGCAGCAAGGGGAGGCAAAGATTTACTTCTTCTTACCTGTCCATCACTAAGGGAAGTTGAGCTGGAGCTCAGGAAAAGATCCTGTAGTCAGGAACGCAAATGGAAACCCTGGAGGGATGCTCTTTACTGGCTTGCCACTCATGGTTTGGTCAGTTTACTTTCTCATATACCTCAGGACCATCCTCCCAGAGAGAGAACTGCCCACAGTGTGCTGGAACCTTCTAAACCAATGATTGATCAAGAGAATCCCCAAAAGGTTTGCCTGTAGGCTACTCTTATATAGATATTTTTACAATGGAGGTTCCTTCTTCTCAGATGACCTTACCCTGTGTCAATTGGACAATAAATTGGACAATTGCCTCATCTGCTGTGAGCCATCTTGTAGCAGTTAGCCATCAAATGCTCCACAGACTTGACTTTTCGTATTGAGGTTTCTCTTCCCAAGTTTAGGTTGCCTAAGGCTGACAGAAACAATGGCATTTGTAGTTCTGAGTTTTACACAGTGACTTTGCTTTTTATCTGTTCTTCAATAACATGATGCAATGGCCTTGTTTTGCAACTGACTATACCCAGCCCTGTCAGATTTTGACGTTCTGGGAAGAACCATAATTGCTAGGCTACCTCTGAAGTCAATTGGGATGCTTGTCTTCTCTAATTGATATTGTTAAATGTGAACCATGCCTCGTTTGAAAAAAAAACAGCCATGTGTTATGCTCTTCTTTGTCAACTTTTCAACTCTAAGGCTCGGCTTACTGGAAATTATGGAGCATTTCAAATTTTATAAATTAGACAAAGAATCAATTAAAACTATGTTGGAATGCAGTGTGTTCTTTTATTTGTTCGTAGAACACACTGCATGATCCACTTTTTTTTTTTAAAAAAAAAAACTGATCAATTGACACCTAAGAATAGTTGTTTACTTGAATAATTTGAATTCCAAACCCCTTTTGAATGTGTAGCCTCTTTTGGCATCTGGATGGCATTCCCCAGTTTGTGAGAACTGTGGTACATTCCTTATATATGGTAAACAGTTCATAATGCTACTTAGGCTATGACTTAGTAATTATTAGCAGGAAAAAATTTTATTAAACCATGTATAGTTTCCTAAAAATATTTTTATTAATGTATAGGGTTGAGGAGGGATCATCCATTAGGTAAGTCAATTGACACCAAGTGTAAGAAGCAGAGTCTCTGAGTCCACGTGATTCTAGCATTCCTCCAGTGAGACAGGTAGTGGAGACAGGATACCTGAAGCACATAGGTCAGCTGCCCCAGCAAGTGTAGGGTGAACAAGGGGCTGTCTCAAAACAACATGGATAGTAAGGCTTAACAATGGAGGTTATGACCTTCAGTTTTCACACAAGCACTGTGACATGCTTATGTCCAAATGCACACACATGAAAATGCACACACACACACACACACTGAGAGAGAGAGAGAGAGAGAGAGAGAGAGAGAGAGAGAGAGAGAGAGAGAGAGAGAGAGAGTTAAAAATCCTTTGATTAAGTTAATTGCTAAGTAATACTACCATAATAATAGTTCTGGATTATAGAAGCATTTTTATTTTCTTAATATCTCTCTGCTTTTGGTAGAAGAATTTTTGAAACCTACATTCAAAAAGCAAAAATCAGTATAAATTTGCATAGAATTCATCTCATGAAAGGTTTAATTTTATCTCTCGTGGTTTAATGAATTTTTAAAGCGGTTTTCCAGTTGGATGAGCAAGAAGTGGTTGCCATAACAACTGGTTTCTTACCACTGAGAAAATTTGTTTTTATTTCTTTATGGCAACACACTTACCAACATGTTCAGATATAAATATAAAAAATTCACGTGAAAAGAAAGTCCCCAGCTACTCTCAGCTGCCCCCAAAACCATCTCTACACAGACGTAAAAGACATTCTTTTGCATCATCTAGAGACTCTCTGTGCTTTAAAATCATTTTCCCACACATTTGCTTTACTTTGCATTTGCTTTTTACTTAACAGTATAACAAGGGGAGAGCCACTGTGTAATATATATAACCATGCCACTTAGTCAGTTAGCTAATAGAACTTAGCTATAAAAAGATGATTTCAGTAACTCCCCGCGATTGGGTACTTAGGTAATTTTCAAAACTTTCCTGTTACAAATAATTATCTACTAAATAACTCTACAAACATACAAAAGCATCCCAGAAGTACGGCTTCTGGGTCAAAGGTCATTTTATAATCCAGTAGCAATTCTAGCATGTTCTGTTTCTACCAGGAGAGTGTTAGGGTATCTGATCTCTGCCCCATCGCCCTCCGTGCAAACTTCATGCTTATCACGAGTCTCCTCAAGAATTTGTTTTTCTTCTGGATTTCTAGGATCTCCTTGTTATGAAATATTAATTGGTTTTTACATATAATATGTGCCTCCATTTGTATTCTTTGACTTTCTGATAATGTCATCATGGTGACAATTTAAAATTTATGAAGTACACAATCTCTTTTGATTTTACGTTTTCTAGTTCTTTTTTTTTTTTTTATTACATTCATAGGCATTTCCAACTCTACAGCTATCAAAAATCAAATGAAAAAATAAGAAGACAACTCGCTTATGATATTTTCCTACTATCTTAATCAAAAAATTCCTTCTGAGTTTTTAAATTTCCATGACTATTTTTTTTGGGGGGGTACCATGTGTGCCTTGTTGTGTATGTGGCGGTCTGAGAACACATAGGAATCTGTTCTTTTCTCCTAACATGTGGAGCCTGGAGGCTGAACTCAGGTTGGCAGGTTTTGTGGAAATGCTTTTACTTGCTGAGCCAGCTCACTACCCTCTGAATTATTTTGTTTTCCACAATTGTTTTTGGTTTTTTTTCCCCCCAAGAACTTTTTCAGGGCATGAAGTGTGAAATTTGGTTCAGTTCTAAATGTTTGATTGTGTATCCAGTTGTTCCCCTCTCTTTTGCTGATTAACTTAACTATGTACTACCAGTGGGTGGTAGAAACCTTATTAGCACTAAATTCCCACAAGTATTGTATTTTATTCCTATACTTAAATCTGTCTCTGTATTAGTTTTCTTGCACTACTTTCCTTTTTCAACATTTCCATTAGTATTGATAATTCTGCTCATTTGTTTTGTCAGGAGAACTTCTGAATAAGTTTACATTGATAAAAGAAATACATTAGTAATTTGTTAATACCACATTATATTTTCAATTCTACAGACATAACTTGCATTTTCAGTACAGTTTCTCCTACTTGAACTCAAGGTAGTCTTTTCATTCATTCACTGTTTTTTATTCTTTTAGTTGTGCTTTGGAGGGTTTCATAGGTTTTTTTTTTGCCTGGTAGCTGTTGATTTCTCATACTAATATTATACCCCCACACTTTACTAAACATTTGTAACATTTGCAATCATTTAAAAGTTATTCTTGAATTATAAATTCACTAAAATTGCAGGAATGGATCGCTGTAGTTTGAGAATGTGACTATGGATTTCATCCAACAAGAGTGGCAACCAGAGAACTTTGTTGGAAGATATTGTGGATGGACCTATAGGTTACTGGTATCTATAGGTAACCAAACCAGACACAATCATCTGTTGAAGAAGAAGAACTCTGGGTATGAGAAGAATAATTCTTAGGCCATGGATACTTAAGATTCCTGTGTCTGCCAAGTGCAGTTGGGGGTAATACTCCTATGCTGGATAATGACATTTTATACAGCACCAGAAGATTCACACTTTGAATCAAAAATGTTAATTCTAATAGATGTGGGAAAGACTTTCATGAAGAAACAGGCTTTGCTTAGTCTAAAGGATTCATGCAGAAGATGGAGATTTTGAATGACATAAATGTTGGAAAGCAGCCGGGCAGTGGTGGCACACACCTTTAATCCCAGCACTTGGGATGCAGAGGCAGGTGGATTTCTGAGTTCAAGGCCAGTCTGGTCTTGAGGAATCAGAACTATCAAAATACAAACAGCACCAGGGCACTCCACAACAGGTTGAATCAATGGATGGTCTGGTTGCTCTCGTCAAGTTTGCCTGGCCTTACCAGGGAGATTCCATGCTTGCTTTATGTACTTCCAACCATTTATGGATAGTTGAAGCTCCTTTTGCCAAACTCTGACTCTAGCTTTGTTACTTGTTGACCTTGAGTGCCTGCTTTGCAGGTGCATCAGGAGTTGTCAGTTATTCCCTGTTGCCTTTGTTCTCACAGTTACCAGGAAGTAATTGCAATTGTTGTTAGTTAATCCCTTGCCCATGACACGATCTGGGGCCATGGTTCTCAATTTTCTTAAAACTGCCACACGTCAGTACAGTTCCTTACTTTGTGGTGTCCCTCAACCAAGAAATTATTTCATGGCTACTTATAACTGTAAGTGTGCTGCTGTTGTGGATCATAATGTATGATACCTTTGATGTGACCCCTGTGAAAGAGTCATATCTGATATGTGACCCCCAAAGGGGTCACCATCCACAATTTGAGAACTGTTGGTCTAGGATCTCGTTTCAAATATAGGTGGGGGCTTTTGTAGCAGCTATCTTTACTCAGTCAGTTACAGTTACCTGCAATAGAAGCAGGAAGATGTTAGTGGCTTGTGTATGGTAGCTTTTGTATTACTATCTGTACTGGCTAGTTTTGTGTCAACTTGACACAGCTGGAGTTATCATAGAGAAAGGAGCTTTGGTTGAGGAAATGCCTACATGAGATCCAGCTGTAAGGTATTTTCTCAATTAGTGATCAAGGGGGAAAGGCCCCTTGTGAGTGGGACCATCCCTGGGTTGGTAGTCTGGGGTTCTCTAAGAGAGCAGGCTGAGCAAGCCAGGGGAAGCAAGCCAGGAAGTAACATCCCTCCATGGCCTCTGCATCAGCTCCTGCTTCCTGATCTGCTTGAGTTCCAGTCCTGACTTCCTTGGTGATGAACAGCAGTATGGAAGTGTAAGCCGAATAAATCCTTTCCTCCCCAACTTGCTTCTTGGTCATGTTGTGCAGGAATAGAAACCCTGACTAAGACACTATCATTGAGAGAATCAGGAAAATTCTGGAGGGGCTCACTGGCCATCTAAGCTAGAAAAAAACAACAAAACAAAAAACAACCAGTAATTCTATTGACAGTGAGAAACTCAGACTAAGGAAATAAGTGGAGAACAATAGGGGAAAGATGCTTGAAGTCAACCTCTCACATCCATATGTTCACACTCAGGAGAGCACACTAGCACATACCCATTATATACACACAATTTAAGAAACAATGCTTTACTGTACTTCAGAGCAATTGTGATAAAGCTGCATAATATTGGTACAGTGGCATGCAGGTAGATCAATGGAATAGAATTAAAGACCCAGACACACACCTATGGTCACTTGATCTTTGACAAAGGAGATAAAACTATCTAGTGGAAAAAAGACAGAATTTTCAACAAATGGTGCTGGTTCAACTGGTGGTTAGCATGTAAAAGAATGCAAATTGATCCATTTTTATCTCCTTTTACAAAGCCCAAGTCCAAGTGTATCAAGGACCTCCACATAAAATCAGATACACTGAGACTAACAGAAAAAAAGTGGGGAAGAGCCTCCATAACATGGGCACAGGGGAACATTTCCTGAACAGAACACCAATAGCTTATGCTCTAAGATCAAGAATTGATAAATGGGACCTCATAAAATTATAACGCAAAGGACACTGTCAATAAGACAAAATGGCAACCAACAGATTGGGAAAAGATCTTTACCAACCCTATAACCAATAGAGGGATATATATATATATATATATATATATATATATATATATATATATCCAATATATATAAAAAGAACTCAAGAAGTTAGACTCCAAAGAACCAAACAACCTTATTTAAAAATGGGCTACAGAGCTAAAAAGAGAATTGTCAACTGAGGAATACCGAATGACTGAGAAGCACCTAAAGAAATGTTCAACATCCTTAGTTATCAGGGAAATGCAAATCAAAGCAACCCTGAGATTCCACCTCATACCAGTCAGGATGACTAAGATCCAAAATTCTGCACATGCTGTGGATGTGGAGAAAGAGAAATACTCCTCCACTGTTGGTGGGATTGCCAGCTGGTACAACCACTTTGGGAATAAGTTTTGGGGTTCCTCAGAAAATTGGACATAGTTCTATCTGAGGACCCAGCAATACCTCTCCTGTGCGTATACCCAGAAGATGCTCCTACATGTAATAAGGACACATGCTCTACTATGTTCATAGCAGCCTTATTTATAATAGCCAGAAGCTGGGAAGAACCCAGATGTCCCTCAACAGAGGAATGGATACAGAAAATGTGGTACATTTACACAATGGAGTACTACACAGCTATTAAAAACAATGAATTTGTGAAATTCTTAGGCAAATAGATGGAACTAGAAAATATCATCCTGAGTGAGGTAACTCAGTTACAAAAGAACACATAGTGTATGTACTCACTGATAAGTGGATATTAGCCCAGAAGCTCGGAATACACAAGATACAATTCACAGACCACATGAAGCTCAAGAACAATGAAGACCAAAGTGTGGATACTTAGGTCCTTCTTAGAAAGGGGAGCAAAATACTCAAGGGAGGAGTTACAGAGACAAAATGTGGAGCAGACACTGAAGGAAAGGCCATCTAGAGACTGTCTCACCCAGGGATCCATCCCATATACAGTCAACAAACCCAGACACTCTTGTGGATGCCAACAAGTGCTTGCTGACAGGAACCTGATATAGCTGTCTTCTGAGGGGCTCTGCCAATATTTGACAAGTACAGAAGTAGATGCTCTCAGCCAACCATTCGAGTGAGCACAGGGTCCCCAATGGAGGAATTAGAGAAAGGACCCAAGGAGCTGAATGGTTTTGCAACCCCATAGGAGGAACAACAATATGAACCAATCAGTACCCCCAGAGTTCCCAGGGACTAAATCACCCACCAAAGAGTACACATGGAGGGACTCATGGCTTTAGCTGCACTTGTAGCAGAGGATGGACTTGTTGGTCATCAATGGGAGGAGAGGCCCTTGGTCCTGTAAGGCTCTATGCCCCAGCTTAGGGGAATGCCAGGGCCAGGAAGCAGGAGAGGGTGGGTTGGTGAGCAGGGGGATGGGGTGGTTTCAGAGGGAAAACCAGGAAAGAGGATAACATTTAAAATGTAAATAAAGAAAATATCTAATAAAAGCAAACAACAAAAAAGGAAAGAAATAATGCTTTATATTGATATGAAATTTTATAAAATGAAAATATATGTAACAAATTAAATCTTTGTTTCCGTTATTCTCCTAGGCTTTCAAATTTCAATGTCTGTTTCTGAGTACAAATCTATCTTGAGTTAATTTAGGGGTAAGGGTCATAACCCATGTTTATGTGCCTCTCTTGGTATCCAGTGTTACTCATTTAAAATACTTCTGTTTTACCACTGAATATCACCAGTGCCTTTGGTGAAAAGAAACTGACTATATTTCCATGTGTTATTTCTGGATTCCATGTCTGTCCTAGTCATCATTTTAATATTTATGTTAACTGAATATTGCGATAATTACACTAGTTTTATAGATAGCCTTAACACTTTTTCTCATGAGCCATCAACATTTTTCTTATATTGAAGAGTATAGTGAATATTACATATCTTTCTAATACCTATGTAAATTTCAGTATTAATTTTCTGTATTTATACTAAGCTTTCTGCTATTTGAGTTTGAATTTCACTGAATCTATGAGTCAGTTTGGGAAGAACTTACATATTGAGTCTATCTATCTATCTATCTATCTATCTATCTATCTATCTATCTATCTATCTACCTCATTTTCTTTTGTGATATTTTATAGTATTTGGCACAATTTTTGGACATCACTTGTTAGAATATTCCAGTGAATATTCTAACCAAGACAAAAATCATTACATATAACAAGTTTTGAAACGTCATAACCAGATGCCAAATGCATGGTATTAAGTAATGTCTGTGATATAAATGTCACAGTTAGGGCTTAACACACTGTAGCAGTGATTCTCAATCTTCCTAGAATTAGGACCCTTTAATATAGTTCCTCGTGTTGTGATAACTATAACATTATTTTGTTACTACTTCATACCTGTAACTTTGCTACTGTTATGACTCATAAATATAAATGTCTGATATGTGATTCCAAAAGGGTTGGAACCCACAGGTTGAGAAGCACTGAACCTGTGGGTGGTGAAAAGTCTTTTATTCTCACCACCATGACCAATTGTGACTCTTTGCAATCTATTGCAGAAAGAAGCTCCTGTTATGAGTTCTGAGAGACACACTAAAGTATACATCACATTCACTCCTTCAGAGGTACAGGGATGATTATGGAAGTAGGGGTGGAAAGACTGTAGATACAGAGGCAGGCAGTAACTACAGTGAAACAGTATCTTCCAGACACACCAGGCAGATGCACATATGAACTCACAGAAATAATGACAACATGCAATTCCAAGATCTCAGCATAGAGAGGGGATATCATCATGAGATCCCACTGATAGCTGAGAAGTTAGTGGAAATCGATGGCTGTGGGAATTGGCAGAAGCGGAATGGTTAGTTTTCTTTAAAGGGGTGGTCCCTGATTGATCTAACATGCTTCAGTAGGAGACCATACATCCAAGAGTGTGTGGGCCGCAAAAATTGGGATTGATTTCTTATTTTTAAATGAGGACACACAGTTGGGTGAATATGGTATGGGGGGTGGATCTGGGAGCAGTTAAGGAGATGGGTGAATACAACCACTAATCAAATACATCAAAATACTATGCATGTAATTCTTAAAGATTTAACAAACATATAAATAAATTTCAATGAGACATTTAATGCAAATATATTTTCAAAACCAAACAACTTATTAAAACTGAAATAAAAAGATACTGTCTTAATATTCTTGAAACTGGTAAGAATAGAATCAAAACAGAATCCAAAAGTCTATTTTAAAAACAAAACCAACGAGAACACACTTAAATTGAGCTGAATTCATTTCTTTAAAATGCAAGGTTAATTTCTTATTTAAAAATTGTACTGGTTACTTCGTTAAAGGGAAAATATTTCAGTCCATGCAGAAAACACTTTAAAAAATTCAACAGCCACTAGAGGCAATGCTTCTGAGCAAACCAGGAAAAGATCCAGAACAAACAGAAAGTAGAAACAATATATCTCAAGGTGACATGACAAGGCTTTCTCTTAGGGATTCTACTGGAGCAGAAGCATTCAATATGAGAACATTGTAAAAAGTATGAGAGCCTCTGGCTTAATGTGACTACAAAGGAAAAGTGATTCTCATTTATTCAGTTAAGAATATTCAAAATTTAGAGAAAATAACAAAATATTTAGAAAAAATTTAGAAGAATCTAGAAATAAGTCACTGTAATGGACAGTGTTAACAAGATTGACACAATTCTTGCTTTGTGGTAATAGAAAATATCACTTGTGGGTAGCATAAACTGAGAACTGTAAGCACAACTCCTTTATCTAGAAACCACATTATAAGAAAATTATAGAATCCTTATGTTAGTTATTTCTCTTGACACTATGAAAAGATCCTAACAAAAATAACTGAGGAGTCAAGATTTATTCTCCTACTAGAGAAAGTACCCAAATACCTGAAGGGGGCTGCAACCCTGTAGGTGGAACAACAACAGGAACTAACTAACTAACTGGGTTTGTGTTTCTAGCTGCATATGTAGCAGAAGATGACCTAATCGGCCATCAGTGGGAATAGAGGCTCCTTGGTCTTCCAAACTCTATATGAC
>NC_034611.1:15562372-15595795 GCF_900095145.1 Mus pahari | reverse complement strand
GATTCTCTAGAGGAACAGAATGAATATATATATATATATATATATATATATATATATATACATATATATATAATATATATATATAATTAATACAGAATTAATTATATGGGATTTATTAAAATAGTGTATAGGTTATCCAGCTAATACACAATACCTGTTAATCAATGGAACGCCCACCCTTTGTCAACTTGACACAATCAATTTTCCTCATGTCATGCTTAATTTTAAAATGAAAACAATAATTGGGTCACAATCATGCCTAACATAATAACTATCACAAGTATACTTGCAACTTCATTCTGTATGTATAGTAAGTGGCAATGCCCCTTGAGGAGACATTCTTTTGGTATCTCAAAACTTAAAAATGATTAACCACTGATATTCCTTTCTTAGACTGTTGGCTTAAGAGCATCAGAAGTCCAAAGTGGCCAGGGGGATTCTGAGTTTCCATTTGTTTATCATAATTTATAAATATAAAACTATGTTAATAAGCCTTAGTTGAGATGGAGTACTTGACCTGTAAGAGCTGTTGTTTATGTTCCCAAAAGCTGACTGAGCCGGCAGCCTTGAACCTATGCCATAAACTACTGTTGTGATATTGTCACAGTTCACCCCTGTCACCTTCTGAGGCCTACATGACATGTAGAAAAAGAAAGTCCCACATCAGTTCCTCAAATAGCTCACAATGTGGGTATAAAGAAAATAATGGCCAATACACAGACTAGCACTTATAGATGGCATTAAAAAGGAAAGGGGAAAAAAAGGTCTTCCCACAGTTGGCATATCCATCAGGGCACCCAATTACCTGCCTTTTCTGAGAAAAGATACATGAAGTTATACTAGATGGGATATATGTAAGGGCAATGGCCAACATCAAACTGGCCCAGCTGTAACAAAAAAAAAAAAAAAAAAAATGGGGATGAGACCAACTCAATTTGCCTTTTTTTAAGCTAGAGAATTTTAAAATTAATATATTCTATACAAAATAATTGGTTTCTTTTAGCATCTTCATACATGTACATAATCTAATCAGATTAAATTCATTCTCTAGTTATTCTCTTTTGTGCCTCCTCCAGTATAATTTTAACTTTATATTTAATTGTTTCAATGTAGAGTAATACAACTTAAGTCTCTGTCTTAGTTTGGGTTCCTATTGCTTCAATGAAACACCATGATCAAAAAGCAAGTTGGGGAGGAAAGAGGATTTTTTTGGCTTACTCTTCCATATTGTTGCTTATTATTGGAGGAAGTCAATACAAGAATTGGGGTCTGCACCCAGAGCTGATCCTGTAACACAGTGCTCCATACCCAAATACTGCCAGGGGAGAGCTGGTCCCCCAGGAGTGTGAGCACAGGTAAGACCACCATGTCAACTCAGAGGGACCTGCCCAGAGCCCTCAGCATGTAGGAATCAAGGAGCAGCCTGGGACAGGATCCTTCTGGTTTCCATCTATGCCCAGTGCCAAACCTATGCTATGGCTCTCCATACCCAAATTCCTCCTGGCAAGAACTGGTCTCCCAGGAGTACTGAAACACAGGCTTGCAGGAGAGACAAGCCAAAGTCAGAGACAGCAAGACCAGCTAACACCAGAGATAACCAGATGGTGAGAGGCAAAGGCAAGAACATAAGCAACAGAAACCAAGGCGGCTTGGCATCATCAGAACCTAGTTCTCACACCACAGTAAGCCATGGATACCCCAACACACCAGAAAAGTAAGACTCTGATTTAAAATCAGATCTCATGATGATAGAGGACTTTAAGAAGGACAAAAAAAATACAGGAGAATTCAAATAAATAGGAAGAAGCACTTAAAGAGGAAACACAAAAATCCCTTAAAGAATTACAGGAAAACACAACCAAACAGGTGATGGAATTGAACAAAAGCATTCAGGATCTGAAAATGGAAATAGAAACTATAAAGAAATCACAAAGAAGGACAACCCTGGAGATGGAAAAACCTAAGAAAGAGATCAGAAGTCATATATGCAATCACCAAGAGATAGAAAAGAGGATCTCAGGTACAGATGATACCATAGAAATAATTGACACAGCAGTCAAAGAAAATGCAAAATGCAAAAAGTTCCTAACCCAAAACTTCCAGGCAGTCCAGGACACAATGAGAAGACCAAACTTAAGGATAATAGGCATAGAAGAGAGCAAAGATTCCTAACTTAAAGGACCAGTAAATATTTTCAATAAAATTATAGAAGAAAACTTCCCTAACCTAAAGAAAAAGATACCCATGAACATACAAGAAGCCTACAGAACCCCAAATAGACTGGACCAGAAAAGAAATTCCTCCCAACACATAATAATTAAAACACCAAATGCACTAAACAAAGAAAGGATATTAAAAGCAGTAAGGGAAAAGGGTCAAATAACATATAAAGGCAGACCTATCAGAATTACAACAGACTTCTCATCAGAGACTATAAAAACTAGAAGATCCTGGGCAGATGTTATACCAACCTTAAGAGTACACAAATGCCAGCCCAGGTTACTATACCCAGCAAAACTCTCAATTACCATAGATGGCAAAAACAAGGTATTCCATGACAAAAACAAATTTACACAATATTTGTTCACAAATCCAGCCCTACAAAGGATAATAGATGGAAAATGCCAACACAAGGAGGGAAACTACACCATAGAAAAAGCAGAAATCTTCTTTTAATAAACCCAAAAGAAGATAGCCATATGAACATAAAAATAACATCAAAAATAAAAGGAAACAACAATCACTATTCTTTAATATCTCTTAACATCAATGGACTCAATTTTCCAATAAAATTACATAGAATAAGAGACTGGATTCATGAAGAGTTCCCAGCATTTTGCTGCATACCGGAAAATGCACCTCAGTGTCAAAGACAGACACTACCTCAGAGTAAAGGGTTGGAAAACAAATTTTCAAGCAAATGATTCCAAGAAACAAGCTGGAGTAGCTATTCTAATATTGAATAAAATCAACTTTCAACTAAAAGTTATCAAAAAGGATAAGGAAGGATGCTATATCCACTCCAGTAGTGACCCTCCTGACAGGCGGAAAAGCCTGGGCATGGCCCCGAGGCGAAAAGTTCATGGAAATTTAGTCTCCTGGAACCGTGGCATCCTGTATAACAAATGCTCCCAATGTCCTTGCTTTAGTTGGTAAACAGATCTGTGTGCTTTCTCTTAATATTGCTTTATTATAAGTGCTTCTAAGGATTGAATTTTCTTCATATAGCTAAGTTAGATTCTTCACCAGTCCTAGGCAGTCAGTCCTTGAGCCGACCCTGGGCATGGATAGCTAAGTCACTGCCCTACAGAGGAATTTACCATTATCTAGGAAGAAGGAAGATTGTGGTCTAGAGGGGAACCAGAGTAGATACTTAGAAATATAGATAGCTGAGTTATAACCATACAAAAGAATTTACAATGGCCTAGGGGGAAAGTGGACTATATAATAGACTATACAATAGGAACTATGGCAAGGGCATGAAGCCCTAACTTCCCTATTTTCTTCTGTATAAAAAGTTTGATGCTCGATTTGACAAATTACATTCAGATCCACACTCCCTTGTGTTGTGTCTGTTTGTCACTCTTGCCAACTTCTTTGCCCACCTACAACCAGAACCCGTTCTGCGCAGATAGGAGACCCAGAAGGGGGTTAGTCTGCGGCAGAAGGATACTTCATACTCATCAAAGGAAAAATCTACCAAGAAGAACTCTCAATTTTGAACATCTATTCTCCAAATTCAAGGATAACCACATTAATAAAAGAAACTTTACTAAAGCTCAAAGCACACATTGCACCACACACAATAGTATTGGGAGACTTCAATACCCCACTCTCATCAATGGACAAATCATGGAAATACAAACTAAACTGAGACACATTGCAACTAACAGAAGTTATGGACCAATTAAATTTAACATGATCTATAGAACATTTCATCATAAAACAAAAGAATATACCTTCTTCTCAGCACCTCATGGTACCTTCTCCAAATTTGACCATATAATTGGTTGCAAATATTGCATGCCTTTAATCCCAGCACTTGGGAGGCAGAGGCAGGTGGATCTCTGAGTTTGAGGCCAGCCTGGTCTACAGAGTGAGTTCCAGGACAGCCAGAGCTACACAGAGAAACCCTGTTTCAAAAAACCAAAAAAAAAAAAAAAACCCAAAACAAAACAAAAACAAAAACAAACAAAACAGGCCTAAACATATACAAAAAAAAATTGAAATAATCCCGTGCATCCTAACAGATCACCATGGACTAAGGCTCATCTTCAATACTAACAAAACAACAGGAAGCCTAATACACATGGAAGCTGAACAATGTCCTACTCAATGATAACTTGGTCACGACAGAAATGAAGAAAGAAGTTAAATGCTTTTTATAACTAATAAAAATGAAGACTCATCATACCAAAACTTATGGTACACAAAGCAGTACTAAGAGGAAAACTCATAGCTCTGAGTGCCTCCAAAAAGAAACTGGAGAGAGTATACACTACCAGCTTGACAGCACACCTGAAAGCTCTAGAACAAAAAGAAGCAAATATACCCAGGAGGAGTAGACAGGAGGAAATAATCAAACTCAGGGCTGAAATCAACAAAGTAGAAACAAAAAGAATTATACAAATAATCATCAAAACCAGGAGCTGGTTCTTTGAGAAAGTCAACAAAATAGATGAACTTTTAGCCAGACTAACCAGAGGGCACAGGGACAGTATTCTAATTAACAAAATCAGAAATGAAAAGGGAGATATAACAACAGAAACCAAGGAAATTAAAAAAAAAAATCATCAGATCCTACTACAAAAGCCTATATTCAACAAAACAGGAAAATCTGGATGAAATGGACAATTTTTTAGACAGATACCAAATACCAAAGTTAAATCATGATCAGATAAACCATCTAAAGTGTCCCATAACCCCTAAAGAAATAGAAACAGTCATTAAAAGCCTCCCATCCAAAAAAAGAGGTTAGGGTCAGATGGGTTTAGTGCAGAATTCTATCAGACCTTCAAAGAAGACCTAATACCAATACTCTTCAAAATATCCCACAAAATAGAAATAAATGGAGCACCACCCAATTCCTTCTATGAAGCCACAGTTACATTGCATATTCTCCCTTGGAGATGGAATGGTTTTTGCCTAATCATTAACTTTTCACAATTTCCTTTCATAGAAGACTTCATAGGAGATGTTTTTCTACTTCTATCATGTTTAATGTTCCAAATATATTTTAAAAACTGGTTATGTGCATACTACTTTTAGCTTCAGAAGATATCATGCATATTTAAGAGGTATTTAACAATTACAAATTATTTTGATGAAAAAAAAAAACAAAAGAATTCACACAGGGCAAGAACCTGGATGCAGGAGCTGATGCAAAAGCCATGGAGGGGTGCTGCTAACTAGCTTGCTCTCCTGGCTTGCTCAGCCTGCTTTTTTATAGAATCCAGGCCCACCAGCCCAGGGATGGCACCACCCACAATAGGCTAACCTCTCCCACCAATCGCTAATTGACAAAATGCCTTACTACTGGGTCTCATGAAAGCATTTCCTCAACTGAGACTCCTTCCTCTTAGATGACTCGACCTAGTGTCAAGTTGACAGACCAAACCATCCAGTATATCCTCCTGTCTAAAATCACTTTGGCCGAGGAAAGACATTAAGCATTGTTCTTGTAATGATCATCCCAGGATGGTCAGTGCTGAGTTTTCCTTTAGCTCTATGTGTACGTTGACTACTTTCTGTTTACTTGACACAGTCTGAGTCATCTAGGAAGGGGGAATATGAACTGAAGAATTGATTCCATCAGATTGGCCTGTAGGCAAGTCTGCGGGGGGGCCATTTCCTTGGTTAGCAGGTGGTGTGGGAGGGTCATCATTCTGGATTTTGCCACTGCTGGTGGATGGGTCGGGATCATGTATAAAGTAAAAAGCAGATCCAGCCATGTGGAGCCAGCCAGGTAGCAGTACTGTTCCATGGTTCTGCTTCAGTTCCTGAGTCTGTGTTCCTGCCTTAAGTTTCTGCCCTGAGTTCCTGCCCTGACTTCCTTCAGTGATGGCCTGGGGCCTGGGAGTTGTAAAATGAAATGAATCCTTTCCTTCTCTGAGTTGCTTGTAGTTTTATAGTCATTGCAATAGAAAGCAGAGGAGAACACTATATTATCATCTCAACAGATAAATATTGGTAAACCAAGCCAATATTACTTACTTTGTTGATTCACATATCAACATGGCTTTTGAATATCATGGTGCCTTCAATAAGAAGAATATGCATATAAAAAGCTATGTTTTATTATTACCCCACTCTATCTTCTGGTTGGTCCCCAGAGACGGAAACTATCTTGTTTATTTCTGTGACAAGGTAAATTCTCTAGTCAAATTCTCCCCTGGACAATCACAAAATGTGCCTTTCCTGGTGTGTATATTTTTACAAATGCATGTTTTAAAGGTAATGGAAGTTACGTGAGATTGAGTGAATGTCATGTGATATTGTGAGAGAATAATACATACCTGAGGTGTAAGCCACACATAGTGTTTTATTGAAGCAGCCTGTACCATGTAAGAGAAAGCCTTGCTTACTCATCAACCTGTACCCTCTAGAAGCTAGAGTCCTCCTGCTGGTTATACTTGACCCTGGGCACTTTCACATTATATTGCAGGATTGGTGATTTTTATCATTTATGCTGCTTAGTAATTTCTTCATTGCATGGAAATCTTATTCACTTTTACATCAAAGCCTATGGCGCTTACTTCGTTTAATTCTGGAGGCATCCCAGGGAAGAGGTCATGTTTTAGTGATAGAACGTTTGTGCATTTTGCTGGAAGAACCCAAGGCATATATGATTTTGAAGGATGGTTGCTGAAGAGTTCTCATGAGTAGCTTCTACCATGAAGTAACCTGGACAGTGGCACTAGGAGGAATCCTGAAGTAATAGTGATTGTGGCTAGGAAGGTATTGGCGAGCCTCCCAAGAATGTTGAGTTGGAAGTCACAGCTACCATACAGTAAATGCTATCAACAGAGGATGTAGCCAGAGCAGTGACATTTTCTGGTTCATCTGGGGGACACTGGTGCAAAAGATTAATGTCAAGGAAATAGGAGCGACTTGGCAGTGTTGAAGCAGTGTGAGATTCCTCAGAGGCCTGGTTGGGAAGGTGCATGCTGTACAGCTCATTTCCTGAATTTACCACTACCATTTTTAGTTCTCACTCTGGCCCATAGCAAAACCTACCAGTGGCCACTTTCCATGTGCTCAACTAGGGCCGACAGTTCATCCTTCCTTCTGATCAGTTTTCTTTTGTTTTGTTTTTGTTTTTTGTTTGTTTGTTTTTTGGTTTCTTGAGACAGGGTTTCTCTGTGTAGCCCTGGCTGTCCTGGAACTCACTCTGTAGACCAGGCTGGCCTCAAACTCAGAAATCCACCTGCCTCTGCCTCCCAAGTGCTGGGATTAAAGGCGTGAGCCACCACGCCCGGCTCTGATCAGTTTTTTGAATTGACTCAATTCTTTGTCATTTTACAAGTGCCCAGGAAGCAGGCATCTGGAATGTGGCGTCTCACCTGTCCTTATCATTTGTTTTTATCTTTTCATTTGCGGCCTCTGCTTTGCTAGCATCTCAGAAACATAATGCAAAGCTGGCCGGAGAATTCAGCCTGGCAGATTTCAACTGTGAACCATCCAAATGTTACCAGAATCTCACTCTGGTCTCCTTTCTGCTTCCCATCCAAATGGATGCCATACAAAGGATGCAGATGAGACATACAGCCTGTAGTGTAGAAGACAAGATGGGAAAGCTTCCTTGCAGAGCATCACGGGAGAAACTCATGCTGTCTTTGGTAGCCTTTGTAGACAGGCTTTATGCTGCTTTTTGAACAGATTTATTTCCCAAGGATATTCTCCTGTACTGGCAAATGATATTACATTTGGATTAGTCTTTAAAAATATTTTAAGTGCACAAGGGCTTGACTATGCAAGCATGTATACCTATGCACCTTGCAGAGGCCAGAATATGGTATTAGATCTCAGTTTTTAGTGGCCATGTGGATGCTCAAAACCAAACCTCTGCAAAAAGAGCAAGTGCTCTGAACTGCTGGCACTCAACATCTTGGATTAAGTCTTAAGAGAGGAACAGTGTTATGTCTGTACTTAATAATAGGCCCTGCAGAGCCCCACTGCTCCACCTTCCTCACATTTGTTTAATCAGTTTCTTTCCATTGAAATCAGGCTGTAGCTCTTGCTTTGAGTTACTCTTTATATAGAAAGCAGTGGCTTTTCACCTGAACCTCATCCCAAGTGATGCATTTCACAAGCCACAATCTGCACCATCCTGAGTGTAGACGCTGGCACAGGATTACCCTGCACCTTTTTCTACGTGAAGACACTGCTATGTCCAGCACCACCCATAAAGTGCATTTCCAGAATCAGAAGCCATTACCCTATAAAATTATCAATCTAGACAGACACCATGTGAGTACATGGGAATGCCAGGAAAGCAAGGTCTGAGAATTTATGAATGAACTAGACCAAAGAAAGAATGCTAGACCCTTACCTGGAACCCATAAGAGAAGGCCACCTAGCACTCTAGTGGCCCCGGCCCCCACTGGCCTGTCATATGACCACTAATATTTAAGTCAAAGGAAATAAGTAGAGAACTCATGACTGTAATGATGCTTTCAGCTCAGCTCAGTCTCCACTACTGTCACAGCCTAATTCACAATTTGCCATCCATCCATCCATCCATCCATTTGTCCATCTAAACCCACTACTGTAGCTGTTATCCGTAGTCTTTTTAACTTGCATTTCTTCTCCAGGGCATTCTCACCTCAGCAGCTGGACTAGTGCTAAAAACTCCCCTAACTCCGAGGCAGGGATCAAGCCTGTGACCCCTCAGCTCAGCTGGGTTTGTTATTAGCATTTATCTATCCCTTTGAAGCTGTGTGAGCTTCCTTCTCTTGCCTTAGGAAAGCCTCTTTTACCTGCTTGAACTGTGCTTCAGCCTCTTTAAAATGTATCGAGCCTGTAACACACACAAACACACACACACACACACACACACACACACACACACAGATATAATTACTGTGGGATATGTAATGTGTGAGCTGAGAATTAATATTAGTAATTAAGATTGGAACAAAAGAACCCATGTTTGCCCCTGTCAGCTATTAAAAAAAAAAAAAAAAAAGCAAGCAAGACTACTTGGCAGACTGAAACCAAGGAAACTGGCAGAGCTTCTGAATTTATTATTATTCAATAAAGTCTGACATTGGGGAAAGACACAGATATGTCAGTGTATGTTGCTGACATCCAGTGCGCTCCTCTGTGGAATTTCAAATATTAAGGAGCAGGAACGTGATGCTTTTCCTCTTCTTTTGCACGATATTTCAAACTCCAAGGAGGGCAATTGTGATATTTCCTTCTTCGTTGGAATTAATGTGTTCCTGAGGACACAGGAAGGAAGCCCAAAGCTGATTATGGGGAAGGTCCTCAGTGACCTAGTTGCTAACTAGCTACCAAGTGTGAGGGAATCACTGAGAAGGCTTCTGAAAAAGAGAAAAGGCACACTCTATCCATGAACACATGCCAGCTTCACCAGAGGGCTCTCGGCTTGAGATCTTTGTTTGCTGTGTAATCTTTGATCTATAACTTAACTCATGAAATGTAACCTGAAACAATGACACTTGGCTTATAGTGTAAAGATGAGAGACAATGTGTAAAGTATTGCTCAATGTCAGCTCTCAATTCCCAGAAACTATTGTTAATTTTCTTATCAGGCCCACTGTTGTTGGATGGTATTTACCCCTGCTGGCAAGGAAGAATTGAAACGACAGAGATAGGTTGGAATCTGAGAGTAAGGATCTTCAGAGGCTGTTTCCATCAAGAGATGTCTAAATTACTCATGATGGATAGTTTTGATTTTCTTTTTTACTATCTTGGGAAGGGTACTTCATTATGTCACAGGGACCTTTATTCAGTGTCTCATTGTCTTAGTCAGCAGAATTCTGGTTTCATAAATCCTGTTTCCCCACACTTGGCCACAAGGAGAAGAAAGAAGCAAGACGGTGAACATTTCTGCTGAGGAACCATCACCTAGAATCACAAGAATCCTCACTCTTTCCAGTGTCCCAGGCCAACTGATTCTAGGGCCTTTGCACTCTTCCTATATCTCAGTTCTTAGACACTGCCATCTTTGCTTCAGTTTTACTATGTGGGCGTAATCTTCTCACATCCAGTTAAAAACCCACCTTTGTCTTCATAGAGAGCTGAACTATTACAGGATTCTAGGAAGAGACATCACAGGCCTGTTTCAAGATTGAAAGAGAAAGCAGAATATTATTTTGATAATATGCTAACAAATCTCAGGGCTTCTTTAGAAAAAACTTCCAGCCATTGGAAAAGACCCCTGGGTACTCATCACAGTGACACAGGATATTTGTCAAGGGGCCTTCCGGAGTTGTCAGCTTTCAATTCACAGAAACTATTATTAATAGCCCCTCAATGTCCCAAAGTCTCAGCTTTCTCTCTTAAAGAAGAAATTTTCCAGTTCTTTCTTCTACAAACCACTGTGTATTTAGATTTTTGAGGTATATCAAAGAATAATTTTTATTAAATTACCTTTTCCCTGAACATAATCCATCTCAAAATTGTCCATTCAGGTCTACTTAATTTTGGTTTAAAGGTTTGTAATTGACTTTTGGTTTCATTATATTATTTATTACATTATTATGAGGTGCACTTAAAAGTAAAGGGAGTTCTCTTTACAGAGACTCTGTATGATATATTTGTATGATATGCCATTTTAATTCTATGCTTCTCTGGTTTTATCTATCTGATAAAATGAATGGAAATGAATAAAGTTAATATTTTTGTTGTTTTCCAAAATAAACTACCAGAGGAAAGTACTAACTTCAAAGGATTCGTAGGCAACCACATGTCCTAGTGATGAGCTATTTCCTGTCATTTACAAGGTCACCTTTCCACTGGCTTTTTTCTTCATCCTCTTCAGAACATTGCACAGCAGGCAGGCAGCAGGAGATGGCCTCACTGGGAGACAATTGACTTGTGAAATGAGGCAAGGGACCTACTGGAGCTTTGGCATAGATGTGTGTTTACTCCAATCTAGCCTGGTGCTTGTTCTGTGGTCTTTCAATGGAAATCAGTATCCCATGGCTAGGATATGTCAAATTCCTCTGTAGGTCCCTGTGAAGAGTTCTATCATCCACTGCTGCTCTGCACACTCCCATACTGGTTGGTGTCTGGTGCATCCTGACATTGGGTTGTCAGCATACCAACTCAAGTTCTAGCAAGCCAGCCAAGGCCCCAGTGTCAGGAGTAAAGCCATATATCTGCAAGCCCCAGGCCTCTCTGTGTCTTCGTCTTCCTTTGGTATTCCCCCTAAGGTCAAGGGTCCAAGAGAATGGTGGTTTAGCCTTTTCTATATCAGATGTTAATTTATCATTTATATTAAGTTTCTATGGTTTTCTTCTCTGGGATAATTTTAGGTAAAACATAGTAATGTGTCCCTCCTTGGTCTCTGGCTGCAGGAGGCATCATTGATTGAAGACCTTAAGTTAACTGCTGCAATTTAAGGCCCCAGTATTCAAGCCTAATCACATTTCCTTTCAGTGACCATAGCCCATGATGGAGAACACAGGGACACGAGGACAGGCTCCTCCATGGTTGATGAGGATGCATTTAGTGGGTAGCCCTGGCTAAGAAATTCCTCCTGCAGATTTTCTTGTGCTGTATTATTCTCAAAGATTTATCCCATCCAATCCTTTCCATCCTATTTTATCCAGGTCGTTTTATCTCTCCTAACACCTTACCTTCATATTCTCAAATCTTTTTTTTTTCTACAAACTTCTCATAACTCTAGATTTAATCTCTTCTTCTCAGAGAACCTCAAAAAGGGCACTTAAGTCAGAGATTGGATGAGTTAGTACAGCAAAGTCTGTACCAAGATCCTAATACCCAGAACACTGGTGTTCACTTGATTAGCTAAGCACTGGAAACATTTAGTGGGGGTCTCTGGAGGTTCCAAGACAAGACAGTGATCTGTGGAGTCATGGGAATAAAAACTTGGTTTTAATCTTGGTTTAGATTGATTTCATCAATCCAGATCAAACTGTAGAGAATCTGATGCCAGGCAGTTCATTGCCATCACATTTAAACCCAGTATAATTTGGGGGAAAAGTTGTCTGGTATAATAAAATCCATGGCGTACAAAGAAGCATAGCTACATTAAAACTAAACTCAAGGTACATGTTATTTCTTCCAAGAAGATGGGTTCTGAAGATAGGTTGCCTGTACTAGAGTCAGCACTTAGGAAATGATCTGATGTGGTCTTGGTCATATAGATAGCGTAGAGGTTATTTGGCTATTAGCCACCTCTGGTCCTGGTTGTAGGAGCTTGGGGGAGCCTCTGACTATGCAGGAAACATAGTCATTTAGACTATTGGGTATCTCTAGTCCTGGTTGTGGGAACTTGGAGGAGTCCCTGGCTATACAGGTAATGTACAAGTCATTTAGTTTACTGGCCGCATCTTCTCCTGGTTGTGGGAGCTTGATATGGCCTGTGTCAAGAGCTACTACAAATCACGGGGCAATTAAAAACTCAATTCCCCAGATTTCTAGATGGAAGAACAGGTTATACATTGATTACTTTGAGAGGATAATTCTGTGTGCTTGCCATTCCTAGTTTTCCTGAAAAAATTTATGGGCATAAAGACCTTTGAGATTCCAATAAACCTTGTCTCTAAAGGGAACACTGTTAAGCAATCTGGGTCTCTTGCTATGTTGAAGAAGTATTGACGATTGCAGGGGATAAATTTCCCAATTTCATTGCTGGCCCAGGGTTTCCTCTGTCCCCTAGACCAGACTGCCTAGAAAACTTTCACCCAGGCAGCCCAATGGCTCCTGCATAAACTCTGGGATGGATTTCACTTTGAGTCTTAAATTCTTCTGCCTTAGGAAACTGTTTTAATTATTTGCTGGTAGCTGGCCATGAACCCTAGGCTTCTATAATATGAATAAGATGGCTCTTTTGCTCACTTTGATCCATTGAGCCCTCTGACTCACTAGACACATGCAGATGAGCAAAACTTTGATGACTGGTTTGATGCCATTTCACATGTGTTTGGTTCTTGGTACTGACGGGCTTATCATTCCCAAGCCTCCCTTCCTCCCACAGGTTTTTCAAGAACTCAGGTAACTGATGATGAGAAACAGGTCTCCCTCTCTCCCTGTTCATTTCTGATGGGATTTACCATATTTTCCACCCCATAACATTATGTGCTCATCATTTTCGTCTTCCTTTTGTCTTTCATTCTGATCTATGGATTAAAAACAGGGTCTCACCAATGAATGCTTGACAAGTTCTCTAGCAGTGAACTACACCTAGTGCTGCCTTCTACTAAGTAACTGATTGAAACAGTTTTGCTGTTGATAAAAACGTTACAAGGATTGATTCTCCATGGAACCCAGCTAGATACTTTTGGAGCCTTCTAAATCAATTCAGAGAATATGGCTAAACATGCTGACTGAATCAAAGCCTAGGTGTTGGGGTTGATGATGTACATTCTGCAGTCTGGTTTCAAGGAGCAACAGTTTCACCTTGGAAATGCAACCTGAAAAGAGTTTGCTTCAGGTTAGTTCACTGTCTCTATTACATTCCTGCCACAGAAGAGACACAGGTTTTGCAAGCAGAAAAAGTTTGGGACTGACAGGCACAAGCACACATTTAAGCATAAACCATTCTCAAGACACCCCCAAAAGTGGTAGCTTGGATGAGTATGCTCCACCACATGTCATTTAAACCATTAAAAGAAAATGATGATTTTTTTTTTAAAGAATTAAAAGTGGATGTGGATCCAATCGGTAGTTACAGAAACAAGTGGTGTTTTAAAGTCTATTGTAGAAAACATTGTGCTAAGCAGAAATGGCAGCTAAGAGATCGATTTCTTTGATGAAGAGAAACCTTTTGTCTTCTCAGCTTTCAGTGGCATGGAACGAGGATTCTGAAATGTACAAGAGCACGGGGCACTTTCTTCCTTTGGCTGGAAGGCAAATATAGAGTTTCATATCATATTCAGTTTGCCTCTAAACTTCTTTTCCCCCTGCTTCACATAAGCCTGCCTTGTGGGAATGACTTCTGCACCTGACAGAGTGGGTATATCCTTGAGGACATTACCTCATCCTCTTGTCACATGATGACCACAGATATACTGATTTTCCACACCACAAAGGGGACTGTGGCCTCTTCTCTTTCCACTCCCTAGAGGAGGGACTGGGGATTCTTAAGTGTTTGAGAGACACCAAATTGGCTTCAGATGAACACAGTTCAGAGGGGCTAGACACATTTTCGTTTTAAAATTACATTTCTTATTTTATCTGTGTATGTATGTCACTCAAGGATGGGACCATGCATGCCACAGAATGCTTGTGGAGGTCAGGGGAGAGGCAACAGAATGGAATTGTCTCTTTCTTTCAACCGCGTGGGCCCTAAGGATCAAACTCAAGTATCAGGTTTGGTGGCCAGTAACTTGACTCATGAAATTATCTTGCTGGCCCAAATATACTTTGGTTTGTTTAATTTATTTGTATAGTTGAATGCATGGCAGAGTCACATATAATGGTCAGAGGACAACCTTCTTTTTTTGCTTTTCTCCTTTTTATTGAAAATAGATTCTTTTCTCATGAACTATATCATGATAACAGTTTCCCTCCCTCTACTCCTTCCAGCCTCTCTCCACCTTATCACCTATCTGGACCCACTCCCTTTCTGTGTCTCCTTAGAAAAGAATAGGCGTGTAAAAGATTAACAACGGAACATGACAAAACAAACAAACAAAAAATAAGACGAAAAACCTCTTTCATATAGAATTTGGATACAGCAACCCGACAGGAGGAAAGAGTCCCAGGAGCAGGCTCAAGAGTCAGAGCCCACTTGTTCTCATAGTCAGGAGACCCCTACAAATACGAAACGAATCGCTATGACGTATGAAAAGGCCCACGTAGGCCCTCTGGTTGCTGCTTCTGTGCCTGTGAGCTCATAAGTGCCTTCCTTAGTTGATTCAGTGGGCCATGTTCTCCTGGTATCCTCCACACCTCCAGACATTACAATCTTTCTGCCTCCCCTTCTGTGGGATTTCCTGAGCTCTGAGGGGAAGTATTTGATGGAGACCTCTAATTGAGAATCTCTTCCAAATGGTATCTGGCTGTGGGTCTCTGCCTATGTTCCCATCTGCTTCCAGAAGAAGCCTCTTTGAAAATGACTGAATAAGGCAGTGATCTACGAGTATAACAGAAGATCATTTGGAATTATTTTACTGTCTTTTTTCCATGTATATTTGATTTTTACCCTAGATCTCTGGGCTACCTAGTTTCTGGTTCTTGGTTACCTAAGCAAGAGCGTGTATGGATTCCTTCTTATGAAGTGGGTGTAAGTAAAGTCAGGCATTAGTTGCCTCTTCCATGTGTTCTGTGCTATCATTGCCCTACCATATTTTGCAGGTAGGATAGATTGTAGGCCGCAAGTTTCATGGATGGGTTGGTGTCCACATTTTTCTTTCAGTAGTATAGAGAGTACATTTACGCATCTAAGAGACTGGAATGAAGGAAGAAAGTCTTCATGTGTGTACCAGCTCAACCTCTCCATGTTCAGTGAGCTGTGTGGATATTGTAATAGACAATGAAGCCCTGATGTTAGCTTGCAGAGAACAATCCTTTGTCTTAGCATCAGCTTGGGTTGTTTGGGGATTTCCATGGGACCCGCATGGCCAACAAATCAATGAATGCAATCCAGTCCCTCCACTGGAAGCTTTTCCTGGCTACAAGAGATGGCCAATTGAAGCTCTATAACCCCCATTACTAGCAGTCCTCATTAGCATCACTTTCATAGACTGCAGGAAGTTTTCTGTACACTAGGTTTCCACAACATCTCCCAAATGCCCCCAAATTCCAGCCCAGAGGACAACTTTCAGGAGTCAGTTCTCTCCTTATACCATGAGACAATGAGAAGAGATTGATCTGGCTGAAGTGATTAAAAACTTCAATGTCCTATGCAAAGATGACTGTCATTCACCACCCATGATCTAGATAAGTTCTTAGTACCCCCATGGTTTTCATTTCATGATAGCTATATTTACCATCACCTCATGCCTGAGACATAACAGTTTTCATGGAAGTCTGACTCTGACTTACTTGTTAAACATTTGCACCTATGTGCCTAGATACAGCAGGTTTCAATGGATACAGAAGAAATGGCATTAATAAGAGGTATAGATTAGAAAGAAAAAAAGCAGTTCACAGGAGAGTCAGGGGGCGTGAACGGTGGTGGTGGAAAGTCCATGGACAGAGCCTTAGAGTGAGATCTATTCAAGGTTCATTCAGAAGTCATTGCTCTAGAGAAACCTGAGACTCCATCTGTAGAGAGACCTAGTACAAGGCCACTGGCAATGGGATGCTTCAGAGCTGAGGGGATCTTACAGCATCTTAGCAGGAGCTAGGATCCAGGTTTAATCAGAACTGTCTCGGTGTAAAAACTGTCTCGGTAGATGGTACTGCACTAATTAGCAACTTGATTGGAATGTTGAAATGTGACCCTGCCTAGGACCTGTCTCCTAGGCTTGCTTTTCTCACCTTCTCATCCCATGTAGCTCAGCTACATAGTCCTAGTTCCAATCAAGTTGCTCTTTGGAAAATGTTCTTATGTTCTCATTGCTAATAAGAGCAATAGCTAAGCTTGGTGTGATGGTGTGTACCTATAATCCCAGTGCTTGACGAAGGTGAGGTCAACCTAGTTACAAAAGCTTAACAAACACAAACAAAACAAAACAACAAAGTCCCCCAAAGACCAAAACTTCCAAAACAAAACACGAAAGTCTATTGTGTATTCTAAAGGAGAGATAAAAAAAAATTAAAAGGAGAGTTATATGCTAAGCAATCCTTTACAGCAGTGAACACAACTCAGTCCTTGCTTCACAGCCTACATAGGCTAAAAGTTAGGACTCTTTGGGGAAAGTTGTCTCAGCTGCCCTGTCTCAAGAACAAGACTAGCCCTCAGAAAATACCCTATGATCCCAAAGGAGAAAAAGGAGATAGGTGAAGAGGCTGGAACAGACCAAAGCTAGAGCTACATTCTAAAGGGCTAGCACTTAGAGCCACGTTGGAAGGCTTTCAAAAAGACTTTAAAATCCCGTGATCAACGGAATCAAGTGTATTATCTTCAGGCTGTTTAATCACCCCTAATTAACATCTTATTTTCTCGAGATCCAGTTTTGAGATAATTATTAATCTATTTCAAATATAAATTTAGCTTTTCCCACTTTGTCAAGGTATTTTTTTTGTTTGTTTGCTTGCTATTTTCAGTGTCAGGAGTGGTTCAGGGTCAAAGAGCCTAGAAGGTCCCAGACATCTTTATCACATTCACAGAATGAAAACTGTGCTTGGGATTTGAAATGCATGCCAGTAGCTAACAAGATTTTTTCAACTCATTACAGCATAAATTACGAAAATGATCGGGAAATGGATGGCCATAAATCAATAAGATGCTGACACTTCCACACCAGTTAAAGCAGATCTCTCTCTTTGTTTATTAGTTCTTCATTCTTGTGTTCCTGGCACCTCATAATCCCAACAGCTGGGAAGCAATAAGATCAGGAACTACATGATATCCTAGGATTGATTTTGAAAATAAACTCAAAATATAGCCTGCCAAAGACTCTCCCTGATACCATTTAAAGGAAACAGCTGCTTCTGCCTAGACCTTTGCAGTTGATCCCTAAGCGTGCCCAACAAGCCATCAGTCACAGTCTCTCAATGTTTCTGCATGCTTCTCTTCACCAAATAGAAATTTCAGAACTATATATTCAAAACTGCAAGAGCTGGTGTAATTCTTCAAGTTTCATGATGCCTGTCATATTTATTTTTTTTACTTAGCAAACAGTTTAAGAACAGACACTGAAAGCGCACAGCTTATCTCTCTTTTCTCTCCAGATGGTGCCCCAAACATTTGCCAGGAACACTGCTTTTTCCTGACTTAAGATAGAAGAAATATATAGTGAACCTAATAATTGTCCCTGCTTCAGACTATTTTCTGCAATTAACAACGGAAATAACAGAAATGCTGGGAAAACACAGATTCATCAAAATAGCAGACTTTTGTCTTTGTGAGCTGTAATTAGTTCCTATGGCAATTTCTATCCTTTGAATTGTATGCCGGATGATATGCAATTTCTGGTGTGTGCAGGAAAAATGAATGTATTAGCTCATGAGCATATCCTGACCAGATTATAAATTAGCCTTCCTGGAAAATATTCCAGTAATAAAGTCTTTCAGAGAGAAGTCCATCATCCCAGAAGCGTTTATTCAGGAATCCTGCTTTCTACTTCTTTGCTTTTTTTTCAAATTATTCAATTTATTTATGTATCACTTCCTAACCAGTGTGATCATTGAAACCAACCATACAGCTTAGAAATACTGATACCAAGGCCTGACTCCAAAGATCCAGGCGTTACCTGGGCGTTGGACAATTTAAAGTCTCCCAGCTAGGCTTAGGGTTGGGCTACACAGGCTTTGAGCCCTGTTCAGTAGCAAGAGCCGAATGCAAAGCTCAGTGTCCCACCTTCCCATCCAGCCAGGGGCACAACAGATTTTTGTCCAAGTGAGAAGCTGAAACCCTGGTAGGATAGTCTACACTTAATTTCCTTCACTACAAGAGGTGCGACAAAAGTTTATATTTTCTTTTCTTAGGAATGGTTTATCTTTTCTTATGCTTATTACTTATCTTGTTACTGGTGTATAGTAATTCTTATAAGTTAATCAGTCCAAGGTCTCTGAAAAGGAGGTTTTGTTTATGTGATTTGTTTTATTGACCTGACCCTTCTGTGCGATTTTTTTCTCTTCCCTGTGAGGAATAGCTTTTATACCATAAAACTATAAAGTCTTACCTCTGAGTATGTGTGTCTCTGACAAAGTTTTCCTCATTCTGAAATTATTTTGTCAACAACACAAAAAAGATCTTTTTGAATTTTATTGGCTTTACTTTGATATTTGAAATGTTTATCCTAGCATTATTGTGATATATGCTGCGTGACATACTAATTTTATTATTTACCCAGATGTTCAAATCTCCTAGACTGAGTAGTTAATCCCCCCATTTATTTGAAATATCGCCATATCAAACGATAAACTACCATGTGTGAAGGTTAATCTACATTGTCAATGTGACTGGATTTAGAATTACCCAGGAGACCATGGCACACCTGTGATGGTGTCTGTGAGGACTTTTAAGAGAGGCTTAACTGAAGGGGAACAACTTGCCCTGATGTGGGTGGTACCATCCTTGACCTGGGGCCTCTCCTGTAATAGAGAATGTAGGCCAGCTGAATGTTAGCACTCATCTCTGTTCTTCCTGTCCTGCTCTGTTCTGCCCTGCTGTTCCTTCCATGGTGGACTAAACCTTCTGAGACTGCAAGTCCAAGGTCCTGGTAGACATTTTGTTACAGCCATGGTAAAAACAATGTATATCACGTGATTTTGAGATAATTGTTGACTTTTCATTTTGCTTTCTCTCTCAGGCTGTCCAGGCAGCAGTTGCTATAGTTGCAGTGTCCCCTAGTGACCCATGTGTTGAAGACTTGTTCCCCAGACTGTGACACTACTAGGAGGGGGGAACATTTAGAAGTCAGAACTCAGTGGGAAAAAGTTAGGTCATTGAGGGCATGCCCTTCAACGTGATACTGGGACCACAGTAACTTGTCTTGCTTTTGTTTCAATGAGTTAAGCATCCTCTTCGGTGCTGCATTCCCTGTCATGTTGTTTTACCAGAGAGGTCTGGAACCTGTACAGCTGTGAGCCAAAATTAAATTATCTTCTTCTAAGTTGATTTCTTTGAAATATTTTTATATTGTAATTTGTAGATGATTCATAAACCAGCCCAGTGATAATAATTAATTTATTATAATTATAGTATTACTTATTATTCTATTAATAAGTATTTCAGGAAGTAAACTCATATTAATATGAGTTTACTTCCTGAAATACTTATTATTCTATTAATATATTTTATTTTATATATTTACAATTCTATTCTTATTAATTATAATATAACTTATTGTATTATAAGTTTATGACTAAGATTTGTTACACATTATGACAAGTGCTCTATAATTTCTGTTGTCCACTTTAAAGTCCACTCTTCTACTTCTAAGAACTCTGCGAGCTTCAATGGAGGGCTGTATAACAGCACACAGTCCTTCCAGGACCCACATCTTACTAATATCTGCGTATACCTTGGAAATCCCAGCATTCACTGATACCCATGATCAAACTGTTGTTTCTCAACATGTTCAGTGCATCTGCTCTCTGAAGGCATGAATCAATCCTCTCCTGGCCAGCATCCTTTACTGATGTCTCCACTCCTTACCATTCCCTCAGCTTAGCAACATTGGTTCTTTTCCAAAGGGTTGATGATTCTGCAAGGACCACTCTGTACACTCTATTCTAGTAGTCTGTTCACAGGTAGGAGGGCTAAGACATAAGCATGCAAAACATTGAAAAGCTATGTTTCTGCAACGGATCTTATTTTACTTTAAAGTGTCCATATCATTTGTGAATTGGGAAGGGAAATGCCTTTAAAATTGCTACCTAATGTCACTTTTAAATTTAAAAAGTCTTAGTATTCAGTAATCTGATAGCTCCAGTTCCCTTCACAGTTGCTTTTGGTCTATGGCTGCCCTCCCTGTCTCCTGTCAAATGGCATTTGAGCCTATAAGAGCTTTTTTGGCTCTGACAGAAAGGCTCTCTGCAGAGTCTCTTGTGCTCAGCCCAGGCTTTGCCATGGAAACTCCTATAACCATGCTCGCACAGTAGCCATGCAGAGTGGTAGGGCTTCTCCCTCTGGGCCTTCCTCTTCAAAAGCCCAGACCTGTAACCTCGGGATCTCCCTCCTCAGGTGGACTGAGTAGATTCTGGATTGTTTTGTGTTCCTTGTCCATTCCCTATGCTTTGAGCATCTCTCCGGTACCACTAAGGCACCACTAAAAGCCTTTGTAAATTCTTCCCATTTGATATACTTGTTGAACAAGGCCTCATCCTGGCACTCTGGAAGCCAAGAGGCCTAAGACTGATGACATGGGTATCTTGGATTGCTCGAGAGGCTCTGTGACCTTAGTCAAGTTAACTTTCTATGCTTTAGACAATTCATATATAAAACAGATGATGTTGTTGCATGCTGATCCCTGATTGTAATAGTCATTACCATCTCAATCAGAGCATCTGTGTCGACTCAGACGAGACCCTCAAGATAGAGTGTGCTTATGTTGCTGCATTGAAGCAGGGCTTTGGGGAGGGTTATTAGGCCCTTGTATCAGATTTCAGGCAACTATTCCTGTACCATTCTGTCAGCTGTATGCAATTTAGCTCAAGCTGCATATGGTCTTGTGGTCTGGAGATTGTTTGTGATCTACAGAGTTATGTAAAGGCTGACTAAAGCTAGCATCCCACCTATGCAGCTCTAGGGAAGTCATTATCTGTCCAAGGGCTGAGACTTTCCAATGGTGAAGCTGTGTGTGGGGTCACCCACACTTCTGTATATGTCCTCTCACTTGCGCTCTGTAAATGAGCACAATAAACTCAATGGTACCCTAAGCTACACTTGGGTGGAATCATTACATCTGTCTGTTATCCATGTTCTATCTGGAGTGAATAGACATTTGCTTACTTTAAAACTTACTTTTCACAAGAATTTTCAAATGCCTTGACCTCCCTTCTAGCCAATCATCCAAAGGTAGGGGTGAAAAGATGGTAAATAGGATAAGGGGATGAATTTTCATGCACAAATCGATTGTGCCTACTTGGTTTTGGCTTTCAATACATGTATTCAATGAGTATGTGCTACTTTATTATTTATTGTTATACTGTTCTACTCCGCATCTACCTTAGGTACATTTATGGTATAAAGAAGCATCAGAATCCAGGCACTTACTGATGAACTTCCTGAAACAGAAATTTCTGGATGTCATGTGATACAGATTCACGTGCTGAGGCTGACTCACGTGGTGTTTTGCTGAAGCAAGACCCGTGGGAGGACACATGATATTTGGAGAAAGTCTAAGTAGGACCCAACAGACAATGACAGGGCCCTTGCATAGCTAGCTTTGCAATGCTTCCTTGGTCCTGAGTCCTTATCTTTGGTGATCTTTTCTTCATTGAGAAAGGCATGGCAGAGAATTTCTCCTAGCATGCCAGCTGGTCCTGGTTGCTCCTGCTGACTCAGCAGAGGCCTGGCTGTTTCTGCTGGATCATGCCATCGCTCCTGATTTGTATTTGGTATCCTGACACAATGGAACTGGACTGCTGATAAGCTGACAAACAGAGATTGAAATCACCCCAAGGAACTACTTCCAAACAGGTCCACATCCTCCTGTCCTATTTACCTTCTTTTCTCCCCTTCCTTTGGATGGTTGGCTAGAAGGGGGTGAGGGGGCCAAAGCACTTGAAAACCCTTATTACAAATAGGTTTAGAAAATCTAAGCCTACAATTCACCTTCTTTACTAACTTAATATGGTAAGTAAACACAATGGTTCATGTTTTACTTCATTTTTTTTTCTGTTGCACATAGATTATTTAAAATATTCATAATGAAGATTTTTGCGTTGGGTTACCCAAGTATTTTAAAAAAACATACTTGTGTATGTTGTTCTTGTTCTTGTGTAGATATCCACTTATGGGTATTACAAACCCTAGACATTTCCACTTTTATGCAGAAAATAATAAACTGAACATACTACAGACAACTTTCTGATAAAATCTGAATGTAAAGAGAAGCAGACAGACTAGTGGACAAAGCACGCTTTTCCAAGGGAAGATAGAGTGACTCCGTAGGTCCACATGACAGAGACAACAGGGCCTTGGAATAATGGGATAATTCAGATTTTCTGGTGCAAGAAACCAAAGGAAAGTTAGGAGCAATGGATGTTGGAAAGAA
The DNA here is from genome assembly GCF_900095145.1 of Mus pahari. Classification (NCBI taxonomy): domain Eukaryota; kingdom Metazoa; phylum Chordata; class Mammalia; order Rodentia; family Muridae; genus Mus; species Mus pahari. The sequence continues at coordinate 15,572,804 of NC_034611.1, read as the reverse complement.
TGTGTGGGTGGGACAAGACTGGAAGGGGGGAAGCAGAGAGGATCCCCAATCTCTATTCATACTTCTCAGACAGACTCCCAGATGCATGTGCATTAAAGGGACTAAGGCATCTCAGTTAAATGTAAGAGCTGCTACCAAACTGCTGTCCAATAAACAACTCAAGTTCAATAGCAGGCAAGAAAATCATCTACTTACAAAAAGGAAATAACACTACAGGAGACAAGTTACATTATCCAGGATCTATGAACATCTGTAATGACTAAGATACAATTCAAGATTATCCCATCCATAATGATGCAGGAAAATGGAATGCATTCTCCAGAGAAAAGAAAACGATATGTGTCCAAGCTGAAAATGAATCAGCTGCTGGATATTCAAGCAGTAATTATTGGAATGCAAGGAAATTCCACAGGGTATGCTTGCTCTGAGTGGAAATCTCGGCAGATAACTTGAAATCTCAAAAGAGGAAAACAATAACATACAACATACAGAAACAGATTTCCAGAGTTTAAGATAGTTCTTGGAAAAACACAATTTTTAAATAGGCATAAAAGAGGAAAAGGAAGTTGACTCAAAATTCACTGGGTATGATCCAAGATGAAAACTAGAATATTTAGAAAAATTAGCAGTATTCTGTTAAACTAATAAGTGGTCTCTCTTTATCTCCCCCATTACCACCACACACATACAAACACACACACACACACACACACACACACACACACACACACACACACACATGGGTGATATATACTTAAATACATAAGAATATCAGATAGGAAGAGAAGGGAAACAAAAACATCTTTTTGAAGAAATAATAGCTGGATATTTATTCAATTTGATGACAGACTTCTAAAAATTATCTCTCCATAGGATCTCCAAATAGCAATACAATGGATACAACAGTCCTAGGTTATAGCATATTACAGTAAGCAATAGAAAACAAATCAATTACGAATCTTGAATATTAATACCACATCCACAGAGACAATGATTCACAATTGGGTTGTCATCAGAAACTGGGAAGGTCAGAGGAGAGGGCCCATGACAATGCCAAGACAAGTACAATTGTGACCTGAGAATTCAGATGGCAGTGACAGTGTCGATGAATGAGAGTCCCGGCACAGTAGTAGACTTGCTATCTTGCTGTTGGTGTACTGAAAGCCCAGATAACCAACTAGAGCCATGATACGTTTATTTTGGCTCATAGGTTTTGAGATCTTAGCCCACTGATCAATTAATATCATTGCCTGAGGCAAAAATAGCACCTTGTGGTAGGACCATGTCATATATAGCAAAGCTGCCCATTTCATGGACAGAATCAAAAAGAAAGAGGTGAGGATGGAGGGAAACATGAAAAAGAATGGGTGGGGGGAAAGGAGGAAGCAGGGGAAGAAAAGGAAAAGGAGGAAGAGAAGAAGGAAAGGAATAGCCTGGATTTTAGCGCTTCCTTCAAAGATATCCATCTGAAGGGCTGTCATCCAGAACTCTCTAAGACGCTACTTCTTTTTTTCTTTTATTGGATGTTTTATTTGTTTCATTTCAAATGTATTCCCTTTCCCAGGTTCCCCTCTGCAAAACCCCTATGCTATGCCTCCTTACCTGCTTCTATGAGGTGCTCCCCCACCTACCCACTCACTCCCACCTCACCGCCCTAGCATTTCTCTACATTGGAGCATCAAGTATTCACTGGACCAAGGGTCCCCCCTCCTATTAATGCCAGATAAGTCTCCTTCAGCTCCTTCAGTCCTTCTCCAACTCCTTCTTGGAGTTCCTGTGCTCAGTCCAATGGTTGTCCTTGAGCATCCGCTTCTGTATTGGTCAGGATCTGGCAGAGCCTCTCAGGAGACAGTCATATCTGGCTCCAGTCAGCAAGCACTTCTTAGAATTAGCAACGGGGTCTGGGTTTGGTGTCTGCATGTGGGATGGATCCCCAGGTTGGGTGGTCTCTGCATGGCCTTTCTATTAATCTCTGTTCCATGATTTATCCCTGTATTTCCTTTAGACAGGAACAATTCTGGGTTAAAAAATTTAAACATAGGTGGGTGGCCCCATCCATGAACATGGGTGGCATTCATGCCTAACATCTGGATATAGTCTCAGCAGTTTCTCCCTCGCCCTTTTGGGGAATTACAGCTAATGTCATCCCTGTGGGGTTCTTGGAGGCTCTTGCTTTCCTGGCATATGGGACTTTCTGGTTGTTATCTCCAGTAGCCATCCCCTATTGCTACATACCTCTGTTCAATTTTTTTACCCTCTGTACATCTCCTCTATTTCCTCGCTTACCTGATTCTGCCCTCTTTTCCTCTCCCCTTACTCTCTTCCTCCCAAGTCCCTCCCACTCTCTACTTTCCTTGATTAGATTGTACCCCTTCTAAGTAGGACTGAAGCATCCATTCTTTCGTCTTTCTTCCTCTTGAGCTTCATGTGGTGTGTGAGTTGTATTGTGGGTATTCCACATTCTTTGCCTAATATCCATTTATCAGTGAGTATATTCCATGTGTGGTCTTTTGTGACTGAATTACCTCACTCAGGAAGATATTTTCAAGATCCATCCATTTGCCTGTAAATTTTGTGAAGTCATCGTTTTTAATAGCTGAATAGTACTTCATTGTGTAAATGTACCACATTTTCTGTATCCATTCTTCTGTTGAGGAATATCTGGGTTGTTTCCAGCTTCTGGATGTTATAAATAAGGCTCCTATGAACATAGTGGAGAATGTGTCCTTATTACATGTTCAAGCATCTTCTGATTATATACCCAGGAGTGGTATAGCTGGTTCCTCAGATAGTACTATGTCAAATTTTTTTGAGGAACCTCCAGACTTGCAATCCCACCAACAGTGACAGAGTGTTTCTCTTTCTCCATATGCTCATGAGGATCTGCTGTCACTTGAGTTTTTGATCTTAGCCATTCTGACTGATGTGAGGTGATTTGCATTTTCCTGATGACTAAGGATGTTGAAAATTAGTTTAGGTGTTTCTCAGCCATTCAAATTTCCTCACTTGAGAATTCTCTGTTTAGTTCTGTTCCCCATTTTTAATAGGGTTGCCTGTAGTCTAACTTCATGAGTTCTTTGTATATATTGAATATTACCCCTCTATCAGATGTAGGATTGGCAAAGATCTTTTCCCAATCTGTGGGTTGCTGTTTTGTCCTATTGACAGTGTCCTTTGCCTTACAGAAGCCTTGCATTATGAGGTCCCATTTGTTGATTCTTGATCTTAGAGCATAGACTACTGGTGTTCTGTTTAGGAAAATTTCCCCGGTGCCTATGGGTTTGAGGTTTTCCTCACTTTCCCTCCTATTAGATTCAGTGTATCTGGTTTTATGTGCAGGTCCTTGATCCACTTGGACTTGATATTTGTACAGGGAGATATGAATCGATCAATTTGCATTCTTCTACATGCTGACCTCCAATGGAACCAGCATGATTTCTTGAAAATGTTTTTTTTCCACTGTATGGTTTCAGTTCTTTGTCAAAGATCAAGTGAGCATAGAAGAGTGGGTTCATTTCTGGGTCTTCAATTCTTTAACATTGATCTACCTGTCTATCTCTGTACCAGTACCATGCGGTTTTTAATCACTATTGCTTTGTAGTACAGCTTGAGGTCAGGGACGGTGATTCCCCCAGATGTTCTTTCAGTGTTTCAAATTGTTTTTGCTACCCTGGGTTTTTGTCATTCAAAATTAATTTGAGAATTGCTCTTTCTAACTCTATGAGGAATTGAGTTGGAATTTTGATGGACACTGCATTGAATCTGTAGATTTCTTTTGCCAAGATGACAATTTTTACTATATTAATCCTCCCAATTTATGAGCATCAGAAATCTTTCCATCTTCTGAGGTCCTCGATTTCTTTCTTCAGAGACTTGAAGTACTTGTCATACAGATCTTTCATTTACTTAGTGAGAGTCACACCAATATATTTTATACTATTTGTGACTATTGTGAAGGGTGTCATTTCCCTAATTTCTTTCCCAGCCTGTTTATCATTCGTATAAAGGAGGGCTATGGATTTGTTTGAGTGAATTTTCTATCCAGCCACTTTGCTGAAGTTGTTTTCAGCTGTAAGAGTTCTCTGGTGGAACTTTTGGGGCCATTTAATTATACTATCATATCATCTGAAAAATAGTGATATTTTGACTTCTTTCTTTCCAAGTTATAGCCCTTTGACCTCCTCTTGTTGTCTAATTGCTCTAGCTACAACTTCAAGTACTATATTGAATAGATAGGGAGAGAGGGCACAGCCTTTTTCCATCCCTGATTTTAGTGGGATTGCTTCAAGTTTCTCTCCATTTAGTTTGTTGTTGGCTCCCTGTTTGCTGTATATAGCTTTTACTGTGTTTAGGTATGGGCCTTGAATTCCTGGTTTTTCCAAGATTTTGAACATGAATGGATGTTGAATTTTAATTCTAAAAAGCTTTTAATTTCTTTCATTATTTCTTCCTTGACCGAGTTATCATTGAGTAGGGCATTGTTCAGCTTCCATGTGTATGTGGGCTTTCTGTTATTTTTGTTGGTATCGAAGATGAGCCTTAGTCCATGGTGATCTGATAGGATGCATGAGATTATTTCATTCTTCTTGTATCTGTTGAGGCCTATTTTGTGACCAATTATATGGTCAAATTTGGAGAAGGTACCGTGAGGTGCTGAGAAAAAGGTATATTCTTTTGCTTTAGGATGAAACGTTCTATAGATATTTATTAAGTACATATGGTTCATAATTTCTGTTAGTTTCACTTTCCCTGATGTGTCCATTGATGAGAGTGGGGTGTTGAAGTCTGCCACTATTTTTATATGAGATACAATGTGTACTTTGAACTTTAGCAAAATTTCTTTTATGAATTTGGGTACCCTTGCATTTTGAACATAGATGCTCAGAATTGAGAATTTATCTTGGTAGATTTTTTCCTTTGAGTATGAAGTATCCTTCCTAATTTTTCTTTGATAACTTTTGGATGAAAGCTGATTTTATCCAATATTAGAATGACTATTCCAGATTGGTTCTTGGGACCGTTTGCTTGAAAAATTGCTTTGCAGCATTTTACTCTGAGGTAGTATCTGTCTTTGTCACTGAGGTGCGTTTCCTATATGCAGCAAAATTGTGGGGCCTGTTTACATATCTAGACTATGTCTTTTTATTGGGGAATTGAGTCCATTGATTTTAAGAGATATTAAGCAAAAGTGATTGTTGCTTCCTGTTATTTTTATTTTTAGAGGTGGAATTATGTGTGTGGCTATCTTCTTTTGGACTTTTTGAAAGAAGTTTACTTCCTTGCTTTTCCTAGAGTGTAATTTCCCTACTTGTGCTGGAGTTTTCCATCTATTATCCTATGCTGGGCTGAATGTGTGGTGAGATAGTGTGTAAATTTGGTTTTGCCATGGAATATCTTGGTTTCTCCATTTATGGTAATTGAGAGTTTTGCTGGGTATACTGTTCTCGTAGGGGCTGCATAACATCTGCCCAGATCTTCTAGCTTTCCTATTCTCTGGTGTGTAGTCTGGTATAATTCTTATAGGTCTGCCTTTATATGATACTTGACCTTTTTATCATACTGCTTTTAAAATTCCTTCTTTGTTTTGTGCATTTGGTATTTTGATTAATATGTGACAGGAGGAATTTCTTTTCTGGTCCAATGTATTTTGTGTTTGGTAGGATTCTTGTATGTTTATGGACATCTCTTTAAGTTAGGGAAGTTTTCTTCTATAATTTTATTGAAGATATTTACTGGCCCTTTACATTGGGAATCTTTGCTCTCTTCTATAACTATTATCCTTAGATTTGGTCTTCCCATTATGTCCTATATTTCCTGGATCTTTTGAGTTAGGAGCTTTTTGCATTTTGCATTTTCTTTCATTGTTGTGTCAATGTTTTCAATAGTATTTTCTGCACCTGAGATTCTCTCTTCTTATCTCTTGTATTGTGTTGGTGATGCTTGCGTCTATCACTCCTGATCTCTTTCCTAGGTTTTCTAACTCCAGGGTTGTCTCCCTTTGTGATTTCTTTACTGTTTCTACTTTCATTTTTAGATTCTGGATTTTTTTCTGCAATTTTTTTACCTGTTTGGTTTTGTTTTCCTGTAATTCTTTAACAGAGTTTTGCATTTTCTCTTTAAGGGATTCTACCTGTTTACCCGTGTTCTCCTGTATTTCTTTATGTCCTTCTTAAAGTCCTCTATCATTATCATGAGATGTGCTTTTAAATCAAAGTCTTGCTTATCAGGTGTTTTGGGTGTATTCAGGGCTTGTTGTGGTGGGAGAACTGGGTTCTGATGATGCCAAGTTCTCTGAGCTGTTCCCTCTTGGGCCAGGAATTTGAGCAGAAGTGGTCATCTCACCAGTCCTCTCAGGTGTGTCAGCACTCCTGGGAGACCAACTGTCTCCTGGCAGAATTTGGTTTCTGTTGTTTATGTTCTTGCCCTTGTCTCTCTCCATCTGGTTATCTCTTGTGTTAACTGGTCTTGCTGTCTCTGACTGTGACTTGTACCCTCTCCAGGCCTGTGTGTCAGCACTCCTGGGAGACAAGTTCTTTCAGGGTAGAATTTGAGAATGGAGAGCTCTGGCACAGGGTCTGCTCTGGGGCTCAGACGAATACTGGAATGATCCTGTCCCTGGCTGTTCCTTGGTTCCTGTGTCTTGATGTCTCTGGCCTGGTCCCTCTTGAGCCAGGAATTCGAGCAGAAGTGGTGGTCCTACCTGACTTCTTAGGTGTGTCAGCACTCCTGGGAGACCAACTCTCTCCTGGCAGGTTTTGGGTAAGTAGAGCTGTGGCTAGACTCTACTTCATAAAGTTTTTTTTTTTTTCTAAAAGTGTTTGTTTTAGAAATAGTTCTAAAACATGCAAATTTTTGAATTTAACATTCGAGTGTAAACTATTGCAGTGCTGAAATTCTCATACATCTTTGGTTGTCTTTTCATGTGGTACCAGAACAGACAATTTGAGGGATAACAGAGAGGTGCTTGGAACTCTTTCAATAAAATGAACACCTTTTAAGGATTTATATAGACTGAGTAAAGGATCACTATAAAGCTCAAGTAAATTAGGATTTGGGCACTGTGTACAGTAGGTACTCATAAACAAGAAATAGATGTGGCCCTAGTTGTAGCTCTTTTTCTTAAAACTCTTTTGATAATTTTATTTTTCCCATCTCTGTGAGTTTAGCATTACATTCCCAATTTCTTCAAAAACAACAAGATAATACTATTGTTTATGTTCTTGCCCTTGTCTCTCTCCATCTGGTTATCTCTTGTGTTAAGAGATAACCAGATGTCTCTGACTGTGGCTTGTACCCTCTCTAGGCCTGTGTGTCAGCACTCCTGGAAGACAAGCTCTTTCATCTTTCAAGGCAGAATTTGGGAATGGAGTCATGGAATTCCATTGACTGCTAATCATATTTGAGAAGGCTTGACCTCAGAACAAGGCTGACTCTTCAATCCATAAAAACTATATACCTTTTCAATTACTTAGGTTTCCTTTTCATAAAGGACTCAGTTTTTAGTGTATAGATTATAAGTGCCATAATTACATTTATTCTTAAAATGCTTTCTTGATGCTTTGATTATGAGCCTCTAGTATTTAATGATTGAACTACAACACTAGTGGTAATTTAGAAATCATGTAGAAGCTCAGTACTGTAGAAGCTTCCTACAAATAAATACACACATGAAAGTAATCTAAATTATGCCACAAATAATACATGAGAGAATTTTCCAACTAGACATTGTATGCCACCAAGTATGTGCTATATCTTCTTGAGTCACTGGATAAAAGGGTCTCATAGATATCCACAAACTTCATATGCAATAATAGGTTATACTCTATAACTTTATGATAATGTCTTATTGCTGAAGACAACATTTACATATCTCATCAAACACACAGAAGTAGAGCTGGTGACTAAATAGAAGGTTTACCCTTACTAATCAGTATTTATGTTACCAGAAGGTACTCTTAATGCTACCAGAAAAGAAATGTAAACATCATCCCAGCTACAAATCCTGTGACTTAACCTACAACAATGTCTTGACTACAAGATTTATTAATATAATAGTGGCACAAATGTTATAGAAGTAACTGACCATTTTCTGATTGAATTGAAGGTCAACTATGAGAGATGGGACCCATATCTGACATTGCTAAAGTTGCCCAGAGCATGAGTCTAGGTAGACCATGTGTCTTGGGGACAACCAATTATTATTATTCTGCTAAAGGAACATAGCTTTAAAATGGCTACCAATGACATTTGCTATTCCTATTAATCTATATTCCACTTAGCCATCATCAGACAAGCTTTTTCATTCAGTAGGTATGAACTAATATAGAGATCCACAATGGACAATGCTTAGAGAGTGAGAGATTTTGGAGTACTCAGTTCTAAATGTCTTCATTAAATCCTTCAAATCAAGGCTTAGGGACATATGTAAAAAAGGAGACAGAAAGGTTTTAAGAGCCAGAAAGGGTGCATAAACCCAAGGAAACTGTTATCCAGATACATCAGAACTGATTTGTGCATAAAGATATATGCTCATAAAGACTGTACTAGTATGTACAAGCCCCACACAGGTTCAAGTCAGATGGGGTCCCAGCTGAGATCTGGAAGCACTGAGAGAGAGAGAGAGAGAAATGAACATGGGTTTCCAACCCTATCTAAGAATCTAAATTCATGGGACACCTGCTAGCAAAGGAAAATTGTTTCCTCCAGTGGAGTTTTACTTCACTTCAGGGAAGGTCCCATGCCCAGGAGCAGTTGGCCAAAGCAAAATGAACTCAATGATATTTTGTAGACTTTTTGTTTCCTTTTGCTTTTTTTGGATTTTTTTCTCTTGTTGATCTTTTGCTTTTTTTGTGGGGGTTTTGTTCTTTGTGTTTTCTGGTTTTGTATTTTTTTGTTTATTTGTTTGTTTGGTTGGTTTTGGTTTAGTTTTTTGAAGAGAGAGAGAAAAACATCATAAAGTTGTGTGGGTGGAGAGGCGGGAAAGGACTTAGGGGAGAGAGCTATGATCAAAATGCATTGTATGAAAACACTTTTGTCAATAAAAACATTTTTTTCAATCTGAAAGTATGGAATTCTGTGAAGAAAATATATTTTCAAAACAAGTACTTGGATGTGTGTGGTGTGTGTATATGTGTGTATAAATCAAAAATCAATTTTTCAATCATATTATATGTGTATATGTATGTGTCTGGATACATATATATGCTTTAAAATAGGATGTTGACTTTTAATCAAAGCATATATGTAAATTAACTAAAAATATATCATATGCATGAATATAAGAGCTAAAATATGAAATTCCAACAATAAACTTCGGAAAAAGTGTGCTATTATTTCAGGCAATGTGTCTACTAAAAGGTCAGAAAAACCCATTTTTTAAAAAAACATTTTTTAAATGAACTCAAGATGAAAATTACTTTCTCTTTGAGATATAATTATGGAAAAAAAACAGAACAATGATTCAGAAGCAACAACAGGAAATATATTTGACAAAAACATATTTTCATGCAGTCAAAGTTAATATAGAAAATAGGCAATAATTTGAAGATGTTTTATGAAAGATGAAATGTCAATGGCCAATAGACACACGAAAACTCATTAATAAGAGAAGGCATCAGAAAACTGTAGCTGGAGACCACACAAAGCCAGTGAGATACCCATCAGAATGAGAGGCGTTAAATGAGTGGCAATAGGAGGCACTGGAGAGGCACAGGGAGAAATCATGCACTGTTTCTGTGAACACAAAAACTGGTAAAATATTTTGGAAATCCCTATGACAGCATCTTGTCATTTAATTTAATTTGAATAATTAGATCCAGTAGTGCCACACCTAGTAGGCTTTATCTAAGAGAAATTAAAACATATATAAAATATGAATACAAATGTTATTAGCAGAATTATTCATAATAGCAAAAATCTGGAAATGACAGAAACCCATCTGTTGATGAAAGGAAAGCAAAATCTGGTGTGTGCCTAGTATTGAACAAGCAAATATTTATATATAAGCAAACATAATGAATATCTAAAGAGTTTTCTAAGTAAAATAAGTTAAATATGACAAATTATACAGGATTCCACAGATGCTATATAATACTTGAATTGGCTAGTTAGATCTTAACTAAAAAACTTATGGCACTGTATTGGTAAATCGAGCAGCCAAACACAAATGTGTTTAGTTCACTGTGTTTTAGACAACTAAATGATTTTTAGCAATAATCGTTTACACGTGTGTGTGTATACATGTGTGTATATATATGTATATATGTGTATATATGTATGTATGTATATATATATATATATATATATGTGTGTGTGTGTGTGTATGTGTGTGCATGTATGTTTTATGAAAGATGAATTGTCAATGGCCAGTAGGCATATGAAAATTTGATCAACAGGAGAAGGTATACCCATCAGAGAAATGTAACTGAAAACC